>NC_084946.1:21249769-21380280 GCF_949316205.1 Platichthys flesus
ATTCAGGAGAATCATCCAATGTGAAGGTTTGATTCTTCATTTTCATCTTCATATTCATTCAGACACGACCACTCCTTATGACATGACTGAAAGTTCATGTTCAGCTTTGTGCCAAAGTTGGTTTGTTGTTTTCAGAAATGATTCCAGTCTTGGCACTGATCTGGGTTTAATCTGTAAACTGGACCTTGACTCTGTCTCATAGTGGAAACCCTTTTATATTACTATTTTTGTAAATTCATCCAACCTGACTAATGGACTTAAAAAGACTTGCTGTGGTTTTAATGCTGATCAACGAAGTGACAAGCTTGTTTTAAAGGAGCAGGAAATCATCCTATACATATATTTTTTGTTCACAGCCCTGAAATCTTCCTTTTTGTGTTGTTCATGATTTGTTTGTGCAGCAGAGCTTTTACAAACACATAGGGGAGAGCGGGGTAATGTGAGACGCCATGAAAGAGAAGTTGGTGCTGGCGCTGTGGTAATTATGTTTTTTCACAAAAATGTGTTTTTTGCATTTAAAAGTTTTTTTTTTGCTTCGAACCTAATCAACTGTTGTGTCAAAACAAATTGTTTCAGGTAGAAAAACTTATATCATACATATTAAACCGTGTTATTGATGCTAGCTGAAGATTATCCTGAATTGCTAAGAGATGTTGTTTTTTCTAAAATGATGGCTGTCGGGTAAAGTAAGACAAATGCTGTGGGGTAAAATGAGACATGAAGCACAAGTTAAGTTTAGTCTTAAACATATTTTAGTGTAATATTACATCACATATGTTTTATTTTTAATGTCATAAACATTGTAGAAAAGCCATCATGCCAAGATACTACACCAGGAAGACAACCTGGGACCAAACACCCCTCGCAGAGATGGAGAGTGCATCCGCTGAGGTCATGCAAGGAAAGAAGTCCTTAAGAAAAGCTGGAAGGGATAGAAATATTGATAAAACAACCCTAAAAAGATTCATAAAGAAAAAAGAGAAAGTAAAATCAGTAGCCTGGGCTGCAGTAGCTGAGGCAAAGAGAATATTCACAGATGAGATGGAGGAGGAACTTGCCAAACACTTGAAACAGGGACATTGTAAAATAATCATATTTTCACTGCTCTTTGTCCTGAAGACATTCTGATAATTTCCATTGCTAGGAAACATCCTGAATTAATGGGAAATGTGTACATTTTACTGATATATCATTTAGCTAGCCTAGAGGGGAGCAATGTAAATGTGCTCTCCCCTATTGACCCTATATGAAGCAACTTTGTCAACAATACAGTGTAAATAAGAGTGCTCTCCAGTCTCGACTCTGGGAGAAGAGATGATTTGAGACGGAGAGAGTCGGACGTCTGTGACACTGTGACGATCCGTCTGCAGAAAACAAGCTCGACTGAGTCTTCATGTGGCCCCGAGGAGCAACTGGTTAATAAAACCAGTCGGACAGACTGTAACTCTGTGCGGCCCCATGGGGACGAGCTGGCTCCACACACACACAAACACACACACACACACACACACACACACACACACACACACACACACACACATACACACACACCCATACTTACACATTTATAAGCACATATAGCCACAGGCATGAGGGCAAACACATGGGTAAAGCCTTCTCTCTCTCTCTCTCTCTCTCTCTCTCTCTATCTCTCTCTCTCACTCTCTCTCTCTCACAAAGGACCACACACACACACATACAGACACACACACAAAAACTTAGAGCATCTCAGGCCGAGTGAAGATTTTCATTTCTATCACACAAAGGGACACAAACCTGTTTATATGATATATAGGGAACAGGATACCTGTGAAGGATTTTAACTGTGAAATCTGAGAGTTCAACTCTTTTAAGACTCCTCTGTGCTCATGAGAAACAACTGTGAGGTGTTTTTAGACAAAACATAAATCGTGCATGGTTGTCCACTGTCTTCTTTAGCTCCTTCAGACTCTTAATCTGGGTTTTTCCTCCCTAATATATTGAAGATTGCCCAGATATGACATTTACTATCAAGACTATGTCTAAGTGGCTTCAGTCAAGTGTAATTCACTCTATAAAACGTTGTCTCCCTGTTGCTGCGTGGGAATTTTTACAGGGTAGTGCCGTCCCAAATCCAACACAGCCATTGAGCGATCACCAGAACGACCTTCATAGCACATGACACATAATCGACATTCACCAACATATGTGACGGCTGCTTCGGTAACTAGACTCAAATATAATTCTTGTATTTTCACATGTTTCACATTGTGTGGAAATCAGTGCAGACAAAAGACTGTTCAGCCGTCATTTGCACAAGTTTAAAATGCGTTGGTAGCCCCTCACACCCTCCATCACATACAGTAGGCTAGATTAATGCATTAATTATTGCATTTAATTTATAATAATTGTGCAATGCAATCAATAATAAAATTGAGTTTGGAAGTGTGCTCAATGGTAATATTAATATTGAGATCAAGATACATTTATGCACATGCACAGACATGCACAGGCACACCAATGCAATTGTAGGGAAATTTAACCTCTGCTTTTAACCCATCTGGTGCAGGATGCACAGAGCAGTGAGTGCCTTGCTCAGGAGCACTAGTAGTTGGGAGAATCCTCTTGGATTTTTGGACAGATCAATCCAGATTCGTCTTTTTGTTTTTCCTCCGTGGAGTCGAACCAGAGACGAACCAGAGACCTTTTCTGCCCATAGACCAAATTTCTGCCAGTAGTCCACCGCCTCTCCTACTATGTTTCGTGTTCATCGTTTTCCTGTTAGCATTCAAACCTGTATAAACACTAAACACATTTTTGGATTACATTTTATGTCATGGGACTCTCTTATTTTCTCATATTTTTCTGGATACTTACCATAATAATTTCTTTAAAAAGCTGGTACTGGCTGAAATGACCTCAACATAAGCCTTGTGTAGATATATCCTTCTAAATATTAATGTAGAACTGTAAATATAAGCTGGAGATAATGATATTGATATTTTAGTTGTCGTCATAAGCAAAGATATATTTTTGACCTGATGATGGCACATCATGAAAATTGAATGAGTCACCAAAAATATTAGAGTTACAATTTTCAATTTTGCGACATCCAGCAGTGAGCTTAATGTTATATGACTGGCAGTCACACACGCACACACACACACACACACAGAAACATACACACACACAAGCACTCACGCACACTTTACACACTTTACAGTTCACATATTTAATTTAACTCAGCTACGAGCAGGAACACAGACTTCCTGACTCACTTTTTTTTGTGCAAAGAGGGCAACAGAGGCCTACAGGTTTAAAAAAGGGCTTGTGATGGAGATTTATATACCAACTGGCAAACGCAGAGGGAGTGTATGAATGAGTAATGGGCTACTCTCCCGTACTGAATATCACTGTGGTGCCTTTGAGCAAGTCACGCAACAGTGGAGCCCTGTGATGTTGCCGGGCATCTCCCATTGGGCGAATGTTTGTAACTGACCTTAATTTTTTCGTGGTTTCATTTGATTTCCGTGTCATTGCTGTTTTCCACCATCTGTGGCACAATAATGCTCATTGACTTGCCCGTCTGAAACCATTCCTTGGGTTGTTTGTGCAGAGCCAGCAATCCATCTACCCATTGATTTAGTACTGAAACAACTATTCACTCTTCCCTTTTCACTGCCTGGAAACCAGCCGTCACAAACATAAATCGCTCACCTGTACTCGAGCATTAAGTGTGTGTTGTAGCCTGATTATGTGCGTGGGTCTGGGGTCGGCTCACTAGGTGGGTCCACCCCACTGGATGAACGTACAGTATGTCACACACATTCATGGTTCCATCATAAAGATGAAGACTCATGGAGATGATGAATCCCACTGACTTTGATGATCCGCTGACTTTTCATCGAGCAGCTTTGGGGTTTGACTGATGTGTCCTGCAGCTGTTTGATGAACTGCAATGAAAACAACATTCCAGCATTCATGTCCCCCACAGGATGAATCATTGTGACTTTAGAGATACCTTTACTTTTCATCTAGCCCCACCATCAGTCCACTTTGTGCTTCTTGTCATCACCAAATTTCTGCTGCATGGACGAGCCACCCAACCCTGTCTGCTGCAAATTACATTAAAAAACGTTAACATATTTTGACAGAATATACTGGTGAAATGGTCACTGACAACATCCTGTTCCTTAATATTCACTTGTATTAAATATAGCATATTCTTATAGTATATACAGTAAGGTATATACTCATAGTGTTTTAGTACTTGTAGTGTTATTGTTTAAATATTGATATTGATTATTAAACACTGCCGATAGACGCACTTCACCAAATCGAGAGTCAGTCTCAGCTGTCAGTCATGACGTCTCACCCTGTTTTCCTGGTATCAAATGGCTAATCATGTCATTCATCTTTATTTACAGTCTAGTGCCTGGAAACAGCCCATGGAGCTGCAAGCTTCGTCTTGTTACTACTGCACTACTTTGCAATATGGATTAACTATTTAAAAGTGAACTATTTATAGACACAGACATGGAGGTTAACATGAGGCTGCTCTAGGTTTTAAAAAAGAATAATTGGTTTGATGTGTTTTGTACGATTGTACTGCTCAAAAAAAAATTCTTCAAGTATTCTCCGATTTATGAGCTCATCAGCCGAGATATGAAAATGAGAGTGAACAGGACATCCAGTGGTCAGTGGGTCACTGCTGTTTCACCCACTTAGTTGAAGTGACAGAAAATCCCCTCATTGTTGCTGAGTGTATGTCCAGCAGCTCCAGCAGTGACAGATATATAAATATTTCCGTGCTGTAGTTGAAAGATTCACCATCTGGAGACCACCACGAGCTCTCCAGCTGTGATGACACAGAACTGGAGACCGTGACACAGAAAGAAGCTTGCAGAGATTGTATCCTAATGGGTTAGTGTTCCAGTAGTGTGCCTTCGTGCACCAGGACTCATGTGATGTGAGCTCCACTTTCAGCCGGGGGTATCATCGTGCCCTGGTCATCGCTCATGCACTGATAACAGTCCCCTTGCATATTCATGCGCCGAGGAAAAAGGATTTTGTTGCTCTGAGAAAGTAGTAAAAGTCTGCTGGTTAATGTTTGATGGCCGCTGCTGTGCTGAACTTTCAGGATGAAGAGCAGGATGGAAGAGAGACAGAGTGGAAGTTTCCTCTGAGGTTTTATTTCTTAAAATGTGAGAGCAGAGGGAATCGTGACGTTATACATGTGAATCTTCTTGTTTGAAGTGCTTCCTGAAGATTGTGGTCTGATGTCATCCTACGTGATTTCTGGGTAGATTAGTATTAATTGCATGTGCTGTTTTCTGGAATTGTATTGTATTTGAATCAAAAGTGTCAGGAAAAAAGTTTTATGTATTGTATAGGTGGCAAAACCTTCCAGTAAACAATATACACGGACCATGTGAACCATCAGACACATTCGGTTTCTCTTGGAAATTATGTTTGCCCTAAATGTTTCACTTCCTGGTTCCCTGGTGTGTGACTCTGTCCGTACCCGGTCCCTGACCCTGACCGTGAGCTGCTGACCGGTTGTGTTTTCTGGATTTCTGTTTTCTGCCTTTCCATCCACACACCGCAGCATCATCGGAACAACCCCACAACTAGTTGATGTATATAAGAACCAGTTATTTCCCCGTTGTGTTGGATTTTACATTACATTTCTCATCCCAGTCATTCCATCCTATAATATGTTTTGAAAGGTCGGTTTGAAAGGTTGTTCTTACAGTATATGTGAGCTGGTAAAATGACCTTTTGACCCCAGCTCTGAAACAACAAGCATCAAGATGCAGCTTCCTCTCAGCAGGGAGGGTCACCGCGGCCCGACGGTGATATTTTGAGGGTCCTCGTCAGCTGCATTCCTCTCTTACTTTAGTCTCGGCTTCACCACACTGGGTTTGTTCTGGCTCGAATTGGAAGTGCCCTCTAATCGCCAGGCCGCAACAGCTGCACCGGCTCTGGGCTGGGCCGAGCCAGGCCGAGCCGCTCCAGCGGGGGTTAAAGTTGAAGGCAGCATCTTTAATTAGGGATGAATCTGGGGGAGTTAATCACAGAGCGGAGAAAAGCTGAGGTCAACTAAGGACCAGTTATTACCCACAGACACACACACACTAACACACACACACAGGCTGTATGTGTGTGCATACATATACACTATCTAACACATGCGTAGGTTTTCACTTCAGTAGAAAAACATGTGTGTTCAGTTTTAGTTTGAGAAGTTATTTCATTGATGTTCATGAGATTTAAAATATTTAGGTTTCACACACACACACACATCCAGTGACACAATCCATTTCTCATCATGCGTCTCCAGTACTGCTGCTGCTCCTCAGGGGCCGTAGTGACTGTCTCATCTCATCCCATCATCCTCTTCCTCTTCCCCCTTCGTATTCAGACTGAAATAAAGGGTCTCATCCTCCTCTTTCGCTCCTCACCGAGGAAAAGGACAGAAGGAGTTAAAAAACAACACCAACCTGGGAGTCATGTCTAAAGTTTGTGGCATTATTGCAAAGGATTTCTCCTCTTCTGAGCTGATGTAACACAGAGGCTGCGGTCGCAATACGTCAAACATCCCCAGAGCGTCTGCACACAGTGATTATTAGAGTGGGATGTTCTTCAGAGTGGAATAAATCAGAGGATGCAACATAAAGTTAAATGGTTCTTTACTATTCCAACACCCACATTTTAGAGAGCTGAGGTTAACTGATGTGTATAACTGATAATTATGGTTTTAAACAATATGAGTCTTAAAAGAGCTAGAGAATTAACTTTAAAACTCAATATATAAAGGACTAGAGTACATTACTCGGTACCCAATTAGACAGTTCCTCCCTCTGTTGCACAGACAGATACTGAGGCACTGTCTCTCCTCCGTGACTCTTTCCCTCCTTTTCGTGACACTTCTCCTCCTTCCCCCTGCAGCTGTCCCACAGTCTGCAGGCAAATCAGCCTCACTGGAGTTAATGTTATTCCAAAAGTCTTCTCCTTCCTCCTTCTGCAGTGAATTGATTTTGTCTGTCGGAAACTCCAGCCAGGATTTAACAGGTTTTAACAGGTTCTAAATTTTTATCAGTGTTTTTAGTGGACACCCAATTACCCAGGGACCAGTTCGCACAGAGCGTGAGGGTACGGCAACAAAAGCAGAATCAGGTCACACGTCAGGTTGCACTGAGCTCATCCGAGTCAATCAGAGGTGAACACATTTTTATTAATAGAATATGCAACATTTCTTCACTGATGTTAATGAGTTTGTGCAATTTGGTGCAGATCCAAATTCATGAGGGGAATGTTGGGCCTTGGCAGAGATTTGCACTCTAGGTGACCGTATATTTCACCATAAAATATCCCTGTTCCCAGCTGAACTTAAACAATTATAATCAATCTGCAAGTTACAGGAACAAACTTCAACAAACAAATAATGTAATTCAATTATCAGCATATTAATAAACTCATTTTTTATAGCTGCTCCCCTGACAGACAACAAAAGAAACTATCTATTTTTATTTCACCAATGTGCATTCATCAGCGTTTGCAGACAGAAGCTTCAGCCCCATGCAGCCTTAAACATGCAGAATTATGCTCCTTGGGAATATAAT
This sequence comes from Platichthys flesus, assembly GCF_949316205.1. NCBI lineage: Eukaryota > Metazoa > Chordata > Actinopteri > Pleuronectiformes > Pleuronectidae > Platichthys > Platichthys flesus. Next base: position 21,257,374 of record NC_084946.1, read on the forward strand.
ATTTTCTGCAGTTCCCACTTAGCTATTCTAATTTAGTGCATCATCATTTGCATGAAAATACTTGGATGTAATAGACCAAGAACTTGACACGGCAAAGCTCTCACTTCACTTTGCAGCAGAGCGTTGATGCTCATGTTCATGCTCCACTCACTGTGGAGTGTGGAGGAATAGATGTGAGTTTCGCAGCAGGCTACTCGTGACCTTTAAGCTGTGACTATCAGTTCTCATCAGACTGCAGTGCACACATTTTGTGCTTTTTGCTTTGACTCGCGGCGGTTGTGTTGCCAGGCACAATGGGTCTGGCACAGCGATGCAGAACCGAGGAGAAAGGGAAGCAAAGATGGAGAGGACAATCAGAGAGGAGAAGTATGGCAGGAGGGAGGGAGGGGACTGTGAGAGGAAATTGGAGGATGTGGAGATAAAGGGGAAGGAGGAGAAAGTAAATGATGGGTGGTGAAGGAACTGAGGCGAGGGAGTATAGGTCAGCAGCAGGGTTTCAAATCAGGGAAAAGGTGAATAATAAAGCAAAAGAGGAGAAGAATATTTTGTCTCAGGGTGCTTTTAAATCATGCTCACCTTCTTCCACCTCTATGAATTTTTAACAGTGCATTTGGCTCAGGGAGGGAGGGAGGACACTGAGAAAGAAAAAGGGGAGGATCAGGGTCATTGGGAATCTGCTTAATCAGGCAGATGACTTGAGGAGAGACTAAATATTGAGATATGTGATATAAAGAAGCACAGCTCAGTCAGACCCTGACCTCCTGGAAGAGGAAAACGTATGCTGTGCATTCTGTATCTTACCTGCTGTGTTTCAACGCACACTATCCACCATTGTTCACTGGTTTGATTCCGAGGATCACCGAGTAATCCGTCAAGAAGCTCTTCATCCCTCCCTCTCCGTTCCTCGTCCCTCTCTCTGTGGAGACTCACTGATGCAGAGCCGATGCTCCAGTTTGCATGATGAGCAGGACTTTTGGTTGCATTTATTTTTTGGGCCACTCATCTACAGAGAATAAGCTGCAAATTGTGATACCAGAGGGAATTGGGGCCATGATTGTTGAGTCAGTCCCTCGAGGCAGAGGCCTGGATGGGGGGGGGGGGGGGGGGGGGGGGGGGGGGAGGGGGCAGTTCAACTCTGTCGGATACAGATTAAGTTCATCTGTAACTATTCTGCATTAGTAAGTTACAGTTCAAAGTGTGTCCCGTGCAGGTGGACACATTGTCTTTTTTGTACCAAACGTCAACAACCTGACCTTATGCAACATTTATTTTAGTTCTATTTGCAAGATTAAGTGCATATTTTGGGCCTCAGGTCAGCCTGTATATTCTGTCTGTCATCTCCTCTTTACTGTGAGCATGTGTTTTCTTTAACAATGGAAGGAAGGGAAACACTGCTCACGATGTTCACTGCCCTGATGTTTTCTCTTACTTTGCTTGTATAATGATGTTCTATTTTAACTTTGGGCTCCTTCTTTGCCCCGGCTTATTTATCTTTCGGTTGTTTTTCATGTCGCAGTGAGTATTAATGCTGTCATGCTGTTGATTTAAACACTGGTGACGCATGAATACTAATATATTTGTGCACAGGCTGAATTGTGGGCTGATGTTGAGTTGGTCACACTGTGAAGCTTTATATTAGAGGCTGGTATTTATAATTAACTTCAAGGTTTCACAGCATCACTGTTGTCTTGCACTTTGTTAATTTTTCATGTAATATTTGCCTCAGGAGACACTGTCCCATTTTTATACCATCTTGACACACTTAATATTCGTCAAGCGTTTTAGATCATATGCATGAGGCAGCATCCTTTATTATCTAAATTCCATTTCAAGAACTGAAATAACGTTTCTGTTGGTAGCCCATAGCCTGGATCTGCGCAGGCATCTCCCAAAACTATATGTTCATGAAATGTGTTACAGGAAAGATGGTAGTTCAGGTATAGGAACCAAAACTGAAGATATTCTGATAAGGACCTGCTTTTTGAAAGTCACTATTTAACCATGCAACATAAGAAAAGGCAGAGGATTAGTTTACTGCCTATAGTGGTTGAGGAAGTGCTCAAATCCTTTAATTAGTAAAAGTACAAAAGATGGTTCTCCTGTAAAATGTCCCAAGTGAATGAAGTATTTCTATATGACTTTATCAAAGGTTTTATCCTGATTCTGTGATACATGTTTTAAAGCCGGTTGAGTTCGTACTTTATCGTACAGGAAATTCTACAAAGACCTTAAGGTTAATGCATTTTCAGCTGCAAAGCAAAAGGGTCATGACCTGGTGCTGTATATCAGACACAACTCTCAGTCCATTTGTTGAGAGGAAGCGCTCGCCTGAAGAATATCTCTCTGTCCATCCATTATCAAATATGTATATTGAGAAGAGCAAACTCCAACCTTATAACCCGATTAAGAATTCATTCGGCAGATGTTGTAATTGATACAGCCGAGGGAAGCTGCCTCCTCTGTCTTGAGCTGTGCTTTAGCTTCAGCCTGGAAATACATTCAGTGGAGTCTCTCACTCCCACACCATACATTCCTCCTCTGATAAATCTCTCCTGGCATCGGGACGGACGTGAAGGAAAATGTGTGGAGACAGCGAGTGCAGTCTGCGTAGTCCATTTTCAAGAGGCCGTTTTAGCAAAAATCAACTTTAGAGTGGCTTCATAAGAACAGACGTTGAAAAACCAAGGGTGAATTTTTCATTTTATTTTATTAACATGCCCCCAGTAACAGACAAACAAAATGGCTGTGGATGACGAATTATGTTGAGTAACAGGATGCAGCATTAAATAACTGTCAGTGGGTGTGAGTCAGAACTGGAGATTTGGCTTTAATCGGGATTAATGATGACGCCGCGCCCTGATTGGCCCTCAGTTTATGATTTAATGAAAGTAGGGAGGAGGCGGACCCCCTGTGGCGGCGTGTGCATGTGTGTGTGTGTGTGTGTGTGTGTGTGTGTGTGTGTGTGTGTGCTGGAATGAACGGAGAGGGAGAAATGAATAGCAGTGGTGGAGGGAGTAGGGATCTCTACTTAATGTGTGTGTGTGTGTGTGCGTGCATGTGTGTGCATGTGGGTTGTGTGTGTGTGTGTATTGTGTTTATTGTGTGTAGCACATACACTGGTGTTTAAAAGAGAGCAAGTGCAAACAGCTCCTTCATGAGAGCAGCACCCTGCAGAGATAAGAGCGGCTGAGTACAAGTCTCAATTATTTACTGTTTGAAGGGTTTGGGAGAATTGGAGGGGATTGGAGGGGCTTCGTGCAAATTGATGCTTTTGGCGCTGGGGGGGAGTATAAACGATGGCGGCCGAGCCATTAGCGCAGGTCACTGTGCCTCGGTAACAGAGGAGGAGGAGTCTCTCTGTCTGACTGGCAGAGACAAGGAAACCAGCTCCTGTTGAATGGTGATGAACAATCTTTTGAAGGAATTTGAAGGCTTCACGCTGGGATGTGAAGCAGCATTTAATGACATGATGTCTTACACACTGCTTGTGTGACTAATGTGAAATTAACTGGCTGATAGGGCTGCAGCTGAACATCATTTTCAAATTTATTTCCTTGATATTTATAAAATAGTGTAACTCGTGCTGCAGTTTCTCTTTGAATTCAGCTCAGAGGTGATTTCTTCAAATGACTTATTATGTTTAGTCAACATACATAAACCCAAAGATGTGTGGTTTACTATTTACAAAAAAAAAAGAAATTTAAGTTCTGTTTACTACTTCCTTCATTGGTCAAGTTGCCAGTTCTTTTATTACATAAATCAGCTGATATATCAGTAGTTTCTCCTCTTTTATATCGGTTCTTTATCAGCCCCAAAAAATGTACCGCTTATCAAATCAAAGAGCTTATAGACCAGTGGTTTCCACAGCTTATAGACCAGTGATTTTCACAGCAGAATAAAAATCGACTGTATATTCACCGGGATCAAACCATCACTGTTTCGGATTTGACCCCCCATTAAGATTATGGGCCGAGCACAGCAGGAGCCAGAGCCGACAGCCCTGAAACAACAGAGCAGCAACTCGGCCCTCTGTCTGTGGTGGAGTCAGAGACTCTGGAGCAACATCACACTGCATTTGTACAAATACACGTTGAATTCCTCAGATTTCGCAAAAGACTGGCAGGCAGGACGGGGATCAAAGTGTGGAAACATTCCTGTGTGTTAGGTTCGACTGTCAGAGCGCTTAAAGACATCCATCATGGCTTCAGAGGAGGGTGGTCTGCAGGGAGCTTCATGTTGCAGTCGCACCAGAAAAAGAAAAGAAATATGAGGACGATGAGAAAATGAAAAGGTGTAGTCAGGGTGAAATATGGGTTTCAACATAAGATCCCTGTCCAGAGACACTTCCCCTCTGTTGGAGAACATAAGATAACATTCAATAAATCAACATGAACAACAGCACTGCCTATTTAATGCCTGAATTAAAACTGCAAAGAAGAAGAGAAACCTGTGCACATTACAATATCAGTTTAAGCTGATAATTCAGTATTACCCTAACTGTCTTTCAGCTGATGATTTGATAGTGCTGTCGTTTTTCTAAATTCTGTTTCCATGTCAGTGGTTGAAAGAAAAGTCAACACATTAAATTGGCAATGATCATGAAAGTTAGTTTGTAGAGTAATTAACGATAACTTTTAAAGATTTATCCATCTGACGTACAGAGACTAACAACCTTTTACATTCACACCTACAATTTAGATTCTCCAATTAACCCAAAACCACCATACCACACCTACGCAGGTATGGGGAATCCGTGCCAGAGAGCCCCCCCCCCCACACTGCCGAACCTTCTTCCAAGAGGCGACAAGGCAAACCACTGCACCACCCAGTTCAATTCATTGTAATGAATGTTCAAACATTGTAAAACAAGCGTGTAATATTTTAGCACAACTCAATTATTCTTGTTTCGATTGAGCAACAGTCAAAAGAAGAAACATATTCCGTTAACTCTCTTAAATAACTTAAAGAAGAAATACGTAGTGAGCACTGAACCATTCTGAAGCATTTGTGTGTGATGCTTTGCCCCTTTCACCTCATTACAAGCCTGTTTGATGCAGCGTGGGTTCGTGCCAGTGAAGTCCCACTTTGCATGCATTAGTGGAACAAGGGAGTGTGAGACTTATCCTGTACGATAAGCGTTGCTCTGCAAAGCTGCCACATGTTAAATCTGCAATAATTCGCCCTGGATTTAACTCTTTCATTTATCTCTCTGCCAAATCTGGCTCGGGCTCTGTGGCTTCAAGACGCAGCCTTCCATGTCCAAAAGTAGGGTTTTTTATGTGCTAGTGCAAATGACCCCCTGGTTTGGCTAGCTTTAGCTTTTGTGAGTGTGTGCATGTGAAGACGTCTCGTGTTTCTTGTGGGAACTCCTCGCACAAAGCCACGCTGAGTGACGACTCTGGAATTTTAGATGCTGACGATTATAAAAAGTGAAACGCGAGCGCATTCCTGAGGTCCGAGGTAGAACCGTGTGGCTACAGCTGAGGACTTATTGAAAGACGAGCGCTGTGCAGGAAATCATCCCACAGCGGGATCCAGAGGGGTCACAGAAACAGACATGCACACGCATTAATGCTTCCTCATGAACTTCATAGACGTCCTTGTTCCCTATGCGCCTCCACTCACTCATAAAATGATCCCTTTTATACATGATCCTCTCATTACCCTCGTCACTGTGTCCGGTCAATAAGTCACAGTCGACTGATGAATGGTAACCGGGCCCAGCCTCTGTGTTCAGCCCTGCTACAACTCTGACTTTTAAAGTACTTCGAACCTTGGTGCACTCGGGCTGTGCGTGCCCCAGATTTGGGGAGGGAGTGGTGTTGTGAGGCTGTGAGAGAGCGACAGCTGACTAGCCGGGCCTGGAGAGGAGGGGAGGGAGGGAGGGAGGCGGGGAGGAGAGGGAGGAGGGGGTGGTGATGGTGGTCAGACAGTCAGCGTCCACTGCTGGGATCCCAAGGGAAACTGAGGAAGAAGAACGGGGACTACAGCTGCAGCTGTCATTGCTCTCGCTCTCTCTCTGTCTCTCTCTCTCTCCCCCCCCCCCCCCCCCCCCCCCATGCACACACATGCTCACACTTCTCTCTTAGTGAGGACAAACATTGATGAAATACAGTCTCTTACCCTTTAGTCTAACCTTAACTATAATAATGTAATGACTAACCCCCAGTGCAACAAGTGTGTGTGTGGGGGGGAGGGGTTCCAATTCCAAATCTAAAGCTTATTCTTATTAAAATCGGGTCTCAACCCTCTAACAGGGCCAGAACGTGCACTTTTCCAAAATGTCTTCACTGCCTAGGGTTTATTACTCCAACTGGTCCTTACAAAGATACAAGTACAACTACACACACACGCACACATACACACACACAGACATACACTGATTATTCTTAGCTCACCATTTTTTTAAATCTCAGATAGTCACTGACCTGTGTGTACCGTGTTACTTAAAGTAATAATACAAGATTATCAACTATTAGTGTGAACTTTCATCGGATTCAAACTATGATCAAGTTTTAAAATACAATGTGAATTTTATTTTTAGCTGGGTAATCAAAAGTCCATCTCCTAACCCTCTGACATTGTCTATTTGCAAACTTTTCCAAATCAACACCTTGTTTCCACATAAAAACAGTAATTCTTTACTTTAGATAAGTAGGAACATGGAATAGTTTTGTCAGGACTGATCGATGATTGATTATTTGATTACTCTATGTGAAAGGAAATGTGCTTTCATTATAGTGATCCGGCAAACCTAACGAACCCCAACAGGGAAGACTTTGTTTAAAAAGCATCTTAGATATAATAATTAAGAGCCACAGAATTTGATTTTATAATAACTTGTGGACCACAGAGCGTGTGGTCCTCTGCTGGAGGTATTACTTGCTTTACTTGGACGAAGTGCTCGGGGACAGAAAGATGAACCGACTGATGCTGGTCTGATGTGTGTCTCGTAACAAGCATCTCAGGGATTGAGCCTCGTGAAGCGGTCCTGTTGAGCTGCAGAGTTCAGGCTGCTTTTGTTTATTTATTGAAGACACTGATGGAGGTTGTGCTCCAGATTTAGAATCAATTCAGTGCACATTTATGCACACGCGGCCGGGGAGTGAGTCGCCTGCTTTGCCCTCAGCGAACCCGTCAGTCATGCAGCAGCACTTTGCAGTTGTGAGGATGCAGAGTGGAGACAAATCACACTAAGAGCTGAGCTGAAAGCAAAAGCTGGAAGTCAGCGTTTGTTATGTTTCCTCTCTGTCTGGAAATGATTTTGTTTTTGTGCTAAAATACAAACCAACTAAAAGGTTGAAGAAGCATTTATTAACTTTTTAATTGATTTCAACCCCAAAATTATTTGGTTTGTGCATAGGACATTAAATTGACATGTGAATTTGCATAATTATGCATATCAACAAAATTATTTTATTACCGCTGCAAAAGAAGTGTTGTTTTGGCTGCTGTCTGTTTTTGTTTGTTGGTGTGTTTTTCTGGATTATGCAGGATTACACAAACTAACATTACGTAAACTACTGAACGGCTTTTCCATGAAACTTGGTGGAAGGGTGGGACATTGGCCAAGAAGGAATTCGTTCACTTTTGGAGCAGATGCAGGCACATATAAGCATTTTTGTGTCATTTTCATAGGAAGTAATTCATGGATTTCATGGTTTAAAACTATGTCCAAATGAACATGTTGCCCAGCCTTTTTTTTTTTATCTGGATTCCATTTTCCAGATGCCTGATGTGAAGTTTCAGCTTCACAACAGAACAATTTACATGTTGTTTCACATATAAAGAAACGTTAACACAAGACAAACAGTGACATATCTTTCTGAAAACACATTTAATTAACAAAGAGTCAGATTTACAGTGCACGCGACACAGAATCACTACCGAAGGTTCGCAGAACCCTGGTGAAAAAATATCAACAACAGTTCTGTAAAACACACAAATGTAAATAGGAAGAAATAAATGTCTTGTTTACGTACACATACCGTGTAATAAGTTATCTCAGACTGTGTCTCATGGCACAACTGACCCAGCAGAAACTTTGTGTGTGTGTGTGTTGGACCCTCTGAATATGTGTTATGTATTGACCTGAATACTTAGACGACACCATATGGATCGACCGGCCAAGACACTCGAAAGACCCAAAGCCTAATCCCCTCAGACTAAGTTGATTGGTCCAGCTTCACATTTGAAACTTGAGTGAATTGGACTGTCTGTTTTAAATTACAATATAATGGGGTATCAGATTGTCTTTGCATGGTCCTCAATAAAAACAAGCGTTTTAGAGTGAGAGCGGGCAGTGTCATCTGTAAACCTGAGGGAATCCTGAAATTTGTAACTGTTATGAATCTGCTTGAAATGATAGAAACACTGAAACAGATTATTAAGATACAACAGAATAGAAATTGTAGGTTAGAGAGGAACTTGTCAGTCTGTGGTTTGAGTACAAGTGTGGTGGCTTTGTTCACGTGTCATGTAACAACTGTAATGTAACTGTAACACACATTTATCTGTGCAGAATAATGAGAATCATGCGATCAGATATTTCAGAAAATGTCTGTTATTGCTGCCGGTTGCTTGATGGCAAATATGTACAATGTCTCAACCTCCAGTCTCAACCGTCTCATCACTGTTCTTGCCCTGAAATGTCTTCACCTTTTAATATACAGTTTGTAACACAATCCCTGTAGTTCAGTTCATCTGCAGAGCTTCGGGATTAACTGTAACTGTTCTGTGTCTTCTTCCAGTGTTCGGCGGAACAAGCTTTACATAATGTCCTGGTACCAGATGGCAGTCAGTCGGTACTCGTGGTTGGCTGGGCCATCTTAGCCCCCCCCTCACAGTTAATGTACAATGTACTGCGTCTCCACTGCGGCGAGAATAAATAAAAGTGTTTTCTAAAAATGACAGCGAGCAAAACTCTGCTGATCAAACTCTCCAAGCTGAATGTGCAATCTTTGGACGAGGCATGCACTGCGTTGCTGTTTTACTGGGTTAAATGAAATGAAGGAAGACTCCTCTACACTGTGTATAAACCCCATAGAAAATGTGGCAGCGTCCCAGAGCTTCCTCCTGTGTTGCATTCAAACCCAGAGCAAAGTGAACGAGACCGACAGGATGAGTTTAAACCTGAGTTTCCGAAGTTTGGAAACAAAAGGGAGTGTGTTCAGTGGCAGTGCGTTCAGTAACAGCTGTTTGTAGCATCATCTATAAAAACAGTAACCATGCAATGCGACAGTTGGCGTTTCTATTCATAGATGCAAAGAAGTGAGATATGGGCGTGTGTCCTGTAGCATAGAAGTGAAAGTCTGTGGACGTCTTTTATAAAGAACCGTAATGAGGCGACATTCTGAGAAAGATGTCTTCTCCGCGTACCGTCTTATAAGAACCAGTCATTCATGCATACACACATGATAAACATTGAATAATACAAAACTTGCATAAAAGTCTTTCTCTCTGTTTCAGTCACGCTGCAGCTCACGCTCACATGCTCAGACATACACAGCAAACAAGGTTGAAGTTTTGAGGATTGTCAGACAAAGTGTTGCCCTGATTATCTCTCGTTCGCAGCAGAGTCATGTTGCGGACGTGAAGTTCAAAGGTTTACTTTTGGAAGATAACTGTATCCAAGTTTTGCAGTTGTCCTTTCAGTCATTCATTCATTCCGCTCCCGCTCAGCCAATTTCCCCCAGCACCTGTCACTCACTTGGTCTGGCCTCATTGGCGCTGAGTTGGCCTGAGACTCTCAGACCCACACAGCTGTGTTGTAGTCAAACAAGGGCTGCATTTTGTCCAGACCAGTCTCTGGCTGTCTCCTGTCTAAATAAATCCCTGCAAATGGCTGCTGGCAAAAGTGGGGGAAGTGATGTTGGTGGTTCCTCTCTGCTTCTGCTTGAAGTGGACAGGGCCTGCCTTTGCCCTGCTGTCCATTTGCCCAGAACGGCAGGTAGAAGCTGCCTTTGGAATTCTTAGGAACCACTTTTTTGGGTCTTTTGAAGAGGTCGCCCTCTGGCTGCTCGGGAGCCATCCAGCCCGGCCTCTCCTTGAGCAGCTTGTCCCTGTCCGGCCGAACGCTGCGCAGGAACTTCTTGAAGATGTTCGTGGTTAGCGAGAACTTCCTGCAGATCTCCTGCGAGCGGCTGAGGCGGAGAGGATGAGCTGGGGTGTCCGGTCTGTCTGCCTCACCATCTGCTGTCCTCTCCTCTCTCCTCTTCCTCCTCTCCTCTTCTTCCACCTCCTCCCTCTCCACTTCGGGCAAGTCCAGCCAGTTACCCACAAGGTCGGCGAAGACGTTGTCGCCCAGCACTAGCGGTTGACGGTTGCGGCTACGGCTCATGAGCGAGGAGGTCCAGTCGCTGGGATCATCTTTGCTGTCCTGGGAATAGTCGCTGTCTAGCGAAGGGCCCTCCCTGGAGAGGCTGTACAGGATGCCAGGCAGATCCACCGCCGGAGCCTGAGCCTGAGCCTGAGCATGAGCATGAGCCTGTGGTTGAGGGTAGGGCTCAGGTGGGGGGTTTCCCACCATTGGTCCGTAGAAGTCCACTTGGGGGGCCATGTATCCTGACCAACGTTTGGGTGTTGAATCAAGGTCATTCTCATTTCTTGCTGTTATTGAGTTGCTCTCACCCTCACTCTGCAGACTGGATGCCGAGGAAGACGAGGTTCCCATGCTGCTTCTGCTAGGGCCAGCCCTGCTGAAGGTGTTTCTGCTCTCAAGAGACATCCTTGGACTTGACATTGGACTTGAGCTGGGCTCCACTGGCAGGCTCTGGCTGAAGCAGGACCCGTTAACCGTTTCTGAAGCTGTAGTTGCTGCAGCTGATGCGTTGGGAGCAGCTGATGGAGCTGGATGTGGCATCCCTCGGTTAATAGCCCGACCTGAGATGTCGAGGTTGTCGAGAGCTGTCTGAACCTGGAGGAGCTTGAGTTCCTGGAGGGCTCCCATCATGGAATTCATCTGAGCGTGGAGGCCATCTCCGGCTTCTTTCATGGACAGCTGTGGGGAGACAGAGAGAACAATGATGAGATGAGGGATAGAAATCAGCAAATGTGTACTTGAGCTTAACGATAAAGGAGCTTGTAGAGCTCATCAGTTAAATCATTTGACTCCTGCAGCAGCCATCTCATCCATCAAAGATTCATCCCCACTATTACTCATTGTTTATCTTGGCACCCACACAGATTCTAATCATGCACCATCAACTGACACTATCAGAAGCAATTAAAAATGTGTTAATCAGTAGAAATCACAGTAGATTACATTAATACTTTTTGTCTGTCGTCCTGACTCATGTTTTTCCTGCTGCACCTTGTTTAATTATGGGTCATGTGACCTAGTTTTGGATGACAGGCCAGGGTCCCATATGGCCAGCGCATGAGACAGGATCCAACCCGTGGCAGCTGTAAAACAGACGATCGGGTCGCTTCTTCTCTCCCCACTCTTTCTCTTTCATGTGTTTTTTTCTATCCTTCCACTTGAATTCACTTGATATTTGCTTTCTCCTCCGAGCTTTTTTATGCGTCACTCGTACTTTCCTCCATGCAGCAGTGATCACACACTCTTTTATCTTCCTCCTCCTCCGCCTCCTCTCTTTCCGCTCTCATCTGTTTAAGAGCCCGCGTCATGTGACCTGACTAACCGTCTCCTCTTGAAGGCAGACAGAAAGCCCAGAGGCAACATCCTGACCTGCAACTCGCAGGCCTGAGTCACTGCACACCGTGACCCAGACTTTGACTTGACTGAGTTCTTGATCCAGCAGGTTTATCCTCTAACATTCATGAACTTGCACATTTGTTAAGGTAGCAAATTAATAAAGAATAAACCTGACACGAGGTGAACCCCCTAATTTTCACTTTTCTTAAGCAACTGGAGAAAGACGAGTGAAGAACAGTGTCAGGTTGTGAGAGAAACTTGTAAAGCTCATCTAGAGCGGATTACAATGTCTTTTCCATATAAATCCAGCTGTCAGAACATTCACACCACAGCAACTGTCAACTATATACAAATAATATATATATATATAAACACATTAATGCAAATAAAAGCTGCAACTGTGAAAAGAATAAATAATTTGAATAAAATAAACTTCCTAGGGGAAAAAAAAACTGACCGCCAAGAAATATGAAATTACTCTAAATCAAACCGCCACACCTTACCTTCTATGAAGCAGTGGTATAGAAGTCCCTGTGTGTCTCTCTGTTGTTGTTAGTGTGCACCTCTAAGGGCCTGTCACCATCTCTCACCTTTCAAACAGAGCAGTCTGCCTGCCCCTATATGTATCCCTCTCCAATCGGGGGACACCGCTGGGCGTGACAGCCAATCAGCGTGGGCCGTCTAGAACATAATCCCCAAATGGCGGCAGGAAGGTGGAAGGGGAGGGGGGGGGGCGCAGTTTACTCAAGCGGAACGGGACTGAACAATGAGAGGGGAGATAGTGAGAGGGCTGGTGAGAGTCAGCCGGATGAGCAGGGACGGAGGGAGGGAGGGAGGAAAGGGAGGAGGCGGGGAGGGGGGGATCCCTCGCCATATGTTTAGATGTCGGAGAGAAAACTGTTGATGGATTCAATTATGGATGACACCATAAGAACACATGAGGGGTGAGAGAGATAGGTGTAACACCAGGCTGTGATACTTAATCTTGGGGGAGCAGTGATTGTGTTTTGACCCCCGGGTGGGAAAAGTAGCTCAGTCTGACAACTGGCAGTATAGCATCGCAAACAAAGAGTCCCATAAGCGCCGTGAGAGAAGGTAGGGTTGTTATAGAACAAGTGCTTTCTGGGAAAATAGCCAAATGTTATAGAAAGGTAAATCCTTGAGCTACATATTAAAAAGGCAAATGTCTACAATTTTCAAAGAAATTAAATATCATTGTCCAACCTGTTACTGTTGTTCAGACGCTTTTGGTTAAATGTTGAATCTTCTGAACCATGATTATCATTTCCTAGTTTTAGTTTGGGTCTAAAAAAAACAATAATTTTTCTAATACAATTTTTCTATATCTAAGAGATTTAATCTTAATTGATTTATATTTATATCTTAGGACGCTATATGATCTATTTAATAACAATTGTTCACAGCCCATTGTGATGTCTAAAAACTTCTTTTTTGAACACGCTTAAATTAAAAGTGAATAAAGCACATATACCTTCACTTAGTTTAGGCCCCAGTCCCCTCATGAAATTACATTTAAATTCACTAGATCTGGATTTTCATTTGGAACTGTACCAGATTGAACAAACCCATAACTATCAGTCCCATAAACATGTCCTTTATATTTGGGAAAAGAATCTGCATCCCAATCCAGTTCTGAATGAAAAATAAATGTATTTCTTTCCAAAACAATACAACAGCCTTCCATCAAACCAACAGACAAAAGAAAATGTGTTAAAAACACAACCTTGCTGGCGGAGGTGAATGACAAGAAACAGAAAAGCAGAAAACATTAAATCAAAGAGTCAGGTGTGGGAGAACGTTTGACTTTCTGCTTTGATAAATTGCTTAATTCATCATTTAAATGGTTCACGGCTAATCTTCTTTTTTTCACTTGCAGGCTATTTAACTTGGCCTGTGCAGAACCGTGACACTTTTCCAATACGCTGCACCATCAACAGTAAACCTCAGGGTTAAAACACTTGGCTCATCAGTACCATAAAGCTGAGTAGGTGCTGGGGCGGGCGTCAATAGCCTCTGAGATTAGATAATAAACCTATCAGTGCACATGCTCGGAACAAAAGAGCTTCCCGGTGGCTCTCCAAATTAGCCAGAGAAGGTACGTGTAATTAGCCCAATCAGCCTGTCTCTTGTCGCGGTGCCTTCCAAATATGGCTGACTTCATTAGCTGTAGTTGTCTGCGCCCTGGGAGAGGCCGGGGAAAAAGGGCATAATTATGGTTTTCTTTTCTGCACATCAAAGGTCAACAAGTCTGAAGCCGGGGATGACGAGTGTTATCGACACGTCCTCACACACAGAGATGCACGGCTCCTGTGAAAGTTGCTCCGGGATCATCTGAGGGATTTACCGCACCCTGAGCCGCTGCTGATATCTGCACCATTTAAGTATTAAATTTGTTTTTGTAATAATATCCCCCCAAACAGACCCTATTCATGCAGCCTGAGCCCGCACCTGTTTGCACATGCTAACCCAAAAAACACCCTGATTTAGCACAAGCGCCTCCCCCGGGTTATTTAAAACACACTGAGTTGTTTACTAGCATTTCTATTCTAAGACCACGTTAATAATTCATATTGCCTCCTGGGGGAACAGAGGAACAGTAGTTAACCAAATCCCATTATTGCACCTTTACCCTGCCGTCTGACTCCAGGCGCTGCCATTTCAGGGCTGAACTTTGTGGCCCAGATACGTCAACCTTTTCAACCCTCGCTCTGCCTCACGCTCTCTGTGTTCAAACTGAAACCACGCAGCGGTTTGCAGCTCGGACACAGATTCTGTTCATCCTGAGACGTCTCATTTAATGTGTGAATCAGCTGAGAGCCTCATTAGGACAAAGACGCTGAAGTGACACGAGCACCGAGAGGTCTTAACCAGAAGAAAAGAGGAAAGAAATGTCTGTCTGATCAAATTAAATAAGAGAACAGGGATGACACTGGAACTGCAGGGGAAAGGCTGCATCATTAACCCAGTCTTGTGAAGTTAAACTAAATCTTTTCCTTTTGAACCAAAGCCTTCAAGTTTTATGGCCATTTAATCCATCAAGCGTGTCTTTCTATAAAAAGATGATTTTAACAAAGCGTGCAAAGTGAAAATCTGTTGAATGAATGAAAGAGAGACAAACTGGGACTGTCCAGATTCCCCCCGCCCCCCCCCCCACCTTTTTGCTTTTTCTTCTTCATATGGTTGCGGTGACGCCAGCCAACCAGAAATAATTGCCAATTAAAGAATGAATGCTTCAAAATTGAAGCACAAAGGCCGACAGTCTCGACCTAATGCTGAATGCAGGGTTATTAAAAAGTTCTGGATATTTTAATTAAAAGGAAATAAACGAGTTGATTGTTGATTCTTTATTTTATATCCTCGTGTCAAGATCCATCTTGTGTAAAGATGCATCCACGGCCCGTTCAATATGCAAGCGAGTGAATTAAGTACCTCAAAGTATAAATAAATCAATGCCTCTCCTCCGCTGTCTGGTAGGATCCAGCTCTCTGCGTTGATATCACCTCCCTCGCATTCGCTAGGAAAAATAAAGTCACTGCGCAAACACGCTGCTCTCACACGTCCACACACATGTCCAGACTCGCCTCGCTTCAGTGAAGTCAGTGTGTGTGTGTGTGTGTTTGTGTGTGTGAGCATGTTGTGCTCGCTCATGCAAATTGAATGGCTTATTAGGTGGAAAATAAGAAAATCTAAAACAAGCCGCTGCTCTATTCCGGTGATGAAATGCAGGTTGTTCACTGTTGTTGTTTGCCCGTTGCTAGAGGCGGAGGAAACACTGAGGCCAAGGTTATCAGGCCCAAAAGGTCTTCCTGTTTAGAGGGAGCTGGCCAGCAGCAGCAGCAGCGTGAACTCCACCCTCCCACCACCTCCACCCCTAATTAAAAGTGAATGGTGGGCTGTGTGGGTCAAGGACAGGAACAGGGGTCTCTGTCCGGGGGATACAGAGAGGGTCTCTGTGACTTCAGTGCTGGACACGCCACAGACCGCTGTGCACAGCCAGGGGGTCGTGATCAACAGGCCAATAAAGCTGTGCAGCAGCCACTGAGAGGAATGAATGACTGTGGACGGGGCGGTGAAATGCCTCTTTGATATAAGACCATGAGGACGCTGTCGTCCTCAGGGTCACGTTCAAGAGCTGAACAAGTGGGAATAATGGTCAACCAAAGAAAGTGATCGATACATGTTGAACTGTACAGTATAATGGATCCTCTCAGAGAACTGGATCTAAAGACACCTCACTGAATCCAGCCATTCTACACTTGCTGCCTTGACTGTGATTGGATGGTCCTATGAGGGTCAGGTACAGATCAACTTTCTGTTGATTTAGAAAAGCAAAACTATTTGTAACGCTACACAAACTCGACCCGAACCTCCACTCCCTCACTTTCACTTTCACTTGAGCTGAATCTTGAGAAGCAAACTCCTCCAATATGGATGTACTTCTAGGACTATTGTAAAATATGGTGAACTGTCCCTTTAAAACCATATCTCAGAGATAAAGTGATATATTTGTGTCAGTGACCTACTGCCAGGCTAAAGACTCCCTGATGACCTTTCTCGAGACGGGAGGTGGTTTAATAACTTGTTTCCTGCTAAAGCTCATCTACGCCATCACATACACGATGCTGCTGTGGGAGACGTGGGATGATTAGGATCCATATCGTCATCTTTGGCAGACGATATTTAGAGACAGTCTGGGACTCGCTCTGTGTTCTGCTGTAAATCTTCTCTGGAAGCACTAATTGTAAGATTGTTACTTGATAACGCAGCAGTTGACGTCAGCACCTTGTGTGTGGGCAAAGTGTTCGGCCAGTTCTACAGTTGTAGCGTCTTGTGTGAAATTAATTTAGCAGATACTTGCAGATACTGTAAAATCACAATGTGTGTGATTGCTGTGCAGCATGAGTTAACATATGAATGTGTCTGTGATAGTTATAAAGCATTGTATTGGCAAACTCACGCTATGTGAAAGTTATTTATCAAGTTTAGAATTGAGCTTGTTTTGTAGTTCAGGCTTCATTTATGTACACAATCCTCAATAGTTTCAGAAAACTAGATTGAATAAAATTAAAGGTTGTTTGAAATCTACTCAGCAGTGTATTTGCTTTCGGTTCATTGTTTTGTTTTTCAGCCTTTTTCATTTTCTTCTGTTATTTTTGTGTTTCCAGTCGCTACAGGCACCGAACAATACACTGTTATAAACCAGAGTGGGTGGAGACCAAAGTGGAGGTAAATGGAGAGGGAAAATGATCTTGCATATGCAGGTGGTCAGAAAAAAAACTCCAACCTAAAGTTACTGTGATTACTGAGTAAAACACAATCTTTATAACACGCTCATGACACTAGTTTGGAAATATTCTGTTTACAGCTTGTTCCACTGCCTGAAAGTGAATAAACACTCACTTAACTTTTCCAATATTGGATGTAAAACATTTCCAGATTCTTTCACCCACAGACAAAAGAAAAACCCTTGAAACCAAAGGTAATTTGAAGAACCCTAGGAAGCCACAATATTGACCTAAACCCCAGTGAGAGCAGCACCCATGAGAAATGAATCTCATATTTTACCTCCAGTGAAGCAAACACAGGAGAGGACTCACCAGCAGGGGCCACATGTGTGGTCACAGCCACAGACTAAATCACTCTGCTGTGTTTAGAAACAATACATCTCAAAATAAATCTGCTCTTTGTGTCGTCTTGGGCAGTGATTTCATTTTCCATTGTGAGAACCGCGATACAACAGCTTATGTGCACGTTGCCACAATGAACAAGAAGCTTTGCAAGAGGTCTGTGGCTCCGTCACCCACGCTGAAACCCCACAGCTGCCACTGAGAGTCGGGCCAATTTTAGCCGAGGGGAAGGAAGGGCAGGTTGGAGAACAGGAGACGTGAGGGACCCATGAAACAAATGAGCCTCAAGTCAAACCACCGCTTTGTGTTGTGTACACTTTTCTGATCTCGTGCCATAAATGCACCAAAGGACATTCAACGTTGACTCACTGCCTCTAGCTTCTCTGTGTGTTTTCTCAGATATGCTGACCTCAGGTTTGTCGTCTTCGGTGTTGAATTCCACGATGACAGACGAACCGGCCTCAGGTGTGAAGGGGATAAAAGAGGCCGATGCTTGTAAAATCAGTTTCGTCAGTGACGATATGAAAAGCTCTGATTTATGCTTCAATGTCTGGAATGACGCTGCTGAGCAGGTGTGAAACCTGCATTTAGCGAAGGTGAGTCAGTGTCTGTACCATCGACACGAAGCCGGCAGGAAAGACTTTGTCCGTCTGTCTGTAGGAATAATGAGTCACACCTGCGCTAAGAGGTATTACACTGTGGCCATTATACACATAAACCTAAGGATTTCTGTGGTAAAGGAACCAATGTGGAGGCTAACAGCCTGTTGACAAACTGTCTTCAGTTAAAGGAAGATGAAAAACGATGCAGAATTTCTGACCCTGAAAACGAAACGGTCGGGTTCGAGTTTTAGTGTCACTGCTGCGTCGGATGTGGTCAGCACAAACGAGAAATAGCTTGGAGATCTTGTCAGGTCAAGGGTCAAATGTTCAAGCGTGACCTAACACTGCACCACACACACAGACTAGACCCCCCACCCCCCACTCACACACATATCTCTCCAACCGCTCAGACCCCCTACACACTATTCTCACTTTCATAAAGCACTGCTATTCTTTTGGAGCCGATGCTGCATTTGGTTTTTAGCGGCGTCTAGTGTGAGTTTACAGATGTAATTTACTTTGTGCAGGCTTTGAATGCCACACTCACATCTTCATAATACTATGAACACTATGTAAACTCATGTACACTTTCATTTATCAAACAAAAGACAAGATTTGACACTTTGGATTCAGTAAAAATCCCAGAAAATTATGATAAAAAGTGCCGTTGGTCTGATTTGACCCTCACCACTGATCGGTTCAGGCAATAATAAGAATCCATTCTGAAAGAAAATACCAAATAGAAACATAGCGTCAGGCTTAATAAAAAAAGAAGACAAATGAAGTGGCAGCTCGGGCAGTTAGTCGAGCTGCTTGAGAAATGGACACGAACACCAAGTCCATGTAAATCTCCGTCTCAGTGGCATCGAGGTAACGTAGTGCAGTCGAATCCAGCTACACTCGAGCTGCGTCGTGGTGCACGACGAGGTTAGTTTGACCAAAATTAACGGAGACTTGATATCAAGATCAGTCATTGATTTCCATATAGTAAAAGAACTGAATGTGAAATAATGAATATCTAAAACACATGAATTGCAAATTGATTTCCTGTGTTTTAAGGTTTTGTAATAAGTCTAAATGGTCCAGGATATACATAACAACGGCTCGGGTCCTTTAAAACTACAATACAGTCTTTGAATCATAGCTTTTAGTGACACTGAAGAGCCCCTGGTCTCATCCTCGCAGCTGCAAGCCGGTTATTAGATGTTTGTGATGTCTGTGTTGCAGATGGAGCCGGTTTACCGCTCTCCAGTGAGCACTGGATGAGACTCAGTGCAAAGAAAAGTGACAACCTTGGCTTGCACACCCTTCGTTTTCTGAGCGACAGATTGCATCCCACATGGTCCCGGGCAGGGGGATATGGCCTCGGCTGTTTCAAACCATGGCATCTGCTCACTGCTCCTCCTGATTGATCCCCGGCGTGGCACCACACTCTTTTCTATTATGTTACCAAACTGTGAATTGGCAGCTACGACGCAACACGTCTGCCTGGCATCGTCGTCCGCTCCCCTGAAATCGTCACGAGCGCCACTTCACAGACGTGTGGCTAATTTGGAGCCGTGAATCAAGAAGTCACAGAGAGCAGATTATGTAGCAAAACACACGCCGCCATGCGATGATGCTTTTTACTGTGGCTGTGGATAGAAAGAGGGAGGAAAAAGGAATCTGTGGCCGCTTTGAAGATGGTTCCAAATGAAATCTGTGCCAGTCAAAGGCTCCTTTGAAAAAATGGGTCTATACAACGTGTCCCTGCCAAATGATTTGGGTGCGCGGGTGCAGCAGCAGCAGCCTCCAGACTTAGTTTGTACATTTCAAAGACGGGGATGGGATGAGGAGTGGGAATCTACTTGACCAAATTCATTTGGGGCAGAATAATGTGATGGAACTCTTGAGTGGCTGTTTCCCTCTCCCCCTCCGGTGGCAGCCAAGAGCTCACATCTACTGCAACACATGATTTATATCAACTACAACAAACCCCAACGATATGTGGTTCTACCTTAGGAAGCTGTACAACCAGACTCAAACAGCACAGTTTAGCAGAGGAAGAGCTCATTAAGCTTACACATCTGCCCCAGATGTGTGGAGGAGGAGGAGGAGGAGGCGGATACTGAATGTACACATGTCTCTGGTCCAAAGCTGGAGATTAATGCGATTAAACATCCACATGTAAACCCCCCCAGCTGTAACATTGTTACAGTACAGTCAGGAACATGGAAGAATCTAATGAAAAGGAAAATGCAAAGGAATCGTCTCATCTGAGAGGGAGATGTATATTTAATGATTGAATGCATGTGTGTGTTCGTGCGCCCTGACGCGTGCCAATTTACCCTGAAACATCTGCAGCTCACTTAACAACAGACGTTCATAAAGTGGTTCATCATATTGTTGATATATTAATAAAAGTGGATTCAATAGAAACATACCACTTCTTGCTTCAGTCGCCTCAGACACGCGTCCATGTTTTTGCTCTCTGGCTTGGAGAGCTGCTGCTGCTGCTGTTCCATCGTCCTGATTTCTGCCCTGGTTGAAAACACGAGGATTTCAGAAGAAACGCGTCTACAGCCTCAGCTCGAGCATGACTGGTGTGTGGAAGCCTCCTCCCGGGCAGAAACAAAAACCTGAATAAACCACGAGCCGCAACTGGAGATGCGCAAATCCTGCTAAGGAATGCGCGCTCGGCTCGTAATGACGCAAAAGGCTGGAATAAATAAAAACAAGCCCCTGATGACGAAAACGTGTTTACTCCAAAAAAATAAAATGATAACGCGCTCCTTGTTGTGGCTGCGTCCACAGACTCGCTCCGTGTGTCTGTGTGTGTGTGTGTCAGTGGCTTCTGTCAGTCTGCCTGTGTGTGTGGGTTCCTC
Organism: Platichthys flesus; assembly: GCF_949316205.1. Classification (NCBI taxonomy): domain Eukaryota; kingdom Metazoa; phylum Chordata; class Actinopteri; order Pleuronectiformes; family Pleuronectidae; genus Platichthys; species Platichthys flesus. The sequence continues at coordinate 21,278,144 of NC_084946.1, forward strand.
TGCTAGTTTCTCATTCAAGACGAGCGCTTACGTTACCCATATCCAATTTCCTCCAATGAGAAGCGCCTCTCGGGACAGACCACACCAGATCCCATTCGAACCTGTACGAAAACGTGGATGCATCATTTTGTGATGAAGGAGCAGATTTTTGCAAACTCAGCTTCTAAAGAGTTCCCCAGAATGTATAAAGAGAAAGTCTGACACAGCTGGAATTAAAAACTCAAACATCAAACAGTTTGAGTTTTTTTTAAAAGAGCATAATGAATTAAAGTAAAATGATCCACTCTGTAAGTCACACAGAAGAAGAATAGTTTCAACACGAGGGAGGACGTTTATGGAGGATGTTTCTAAATGAAGACAGATGTGTCCCGAGCAGAGCCACGGGAACAGTTTCCTTCACTGCTGAGGCCACAGAGGAAACACCTGAGCCACAGGCTTCTGCTGTGTGACCCGGATACAAAACGGTGTCAGCTACGGAAGGAAGCGTTGCATATACAAGATGGAAGATGTTTACTTCTGCCTCACTCAGAAAACAGATTTGAGATTTCCGAGAGTTTTGTGTGTGAAGTTTACAAACACATAAAATGAAGATGTCAGGGAAACTGAAGGAGGCTTTGTTGTTCAGAAACGATCCTGATAAAATGCTCACATTAGAGAAAATGTGATGCTTTGTAGTGTGTTCTTTGCAGTGTGTTATTTGAAGTGTGTCCCTTTATGACATGGAACCATACAACAGCCAAACTTGAGCTAGGTATTGAATTTAAAGACAAAGTACTAATCACAATGTCTCCATATCACATTGTCTACGTTTTTCAAACAAGTGCTTCCTGATTTAAGGGCAAATTTAGCTAATTTAAACCATTTTCTTAAGAGTTTTTGAAATTCTGCATTAGGTAACCATCTGTTAAATGTTAAAAAGTTTTATATTTGATGGCATGGGATGCATCAGTATCATATCAAAGTCGACCCCGGATGACATTGTGGGAAAGAGGCGGGGCCGAACCTGGACAGGTCGCCAGCGAATCACAGAGCCACAGATTAGAAACCAACAACCAGTCACACTCTGTGTGTCAATTTGAAATCTCCAATGAACCCAACTCCACTCTGTGTCTTTGTACCGATGGAGGAGGCAAGAAGGAAACACACACACTCAGAGAACATGAAAACTACACTGGGAGAGACCCCGTCCAAACTGGGATTCGAACCAAAAACTGCTTTGCTGTGAGGCGATAGAGACAGAAAATACATCAGAGAGTTTATATAATATATGAACAGTCCATAGTGCACCAAAATAATCTCTTACTCTTCATCCTCTTCCTTGCTGCCAGACCAGGGAAGACCTCAGTCAGGAAGCCTGTTGCCCTCTGACCTGCTCCTGTCATCTGGAAGTTGTAATATCGGGTCTGTTGTAATATCGGGTCTGTTGTCTGAGAATCATCAGACGTGTGAAGATCAGATCCTTTGTGCCAAATGCAGCTATAATACTCAATGAATTACTTCTTTGGGAGCACAGAGGAAGTTTCATTATCTCAACATTCAATGTCATGCAGGGTTGATACTCAATTGCTTTGGGTTATTTTTTATAACACATGGTAGGAGCATGCACTTAATGTAGCAATGAATCATCAATTTATCTCTTTTGGATTCTTTAGTCAATATCATTTGAAAAAGTAAAAAAAAACATTTCAGTTTCTCAAGTTCTCCTCTTGTTTGGTCCTTGTTTATTATACGGCTGAATAATGTGGCAAAATCTATATCAAGAAAAAGTTAATATATATATATATATAAATACCTATCACATTATTTTTTGATTTAAAGTCATGCAAACAGCAAAACATATTATAAGCGTTATATTGATATATATTGAACTGTTGTGATATTGATAATGATTACATTTCCTCAGTATTTGCTTTAAAAGTTTCACTGGTTCAAAGTGGGCGTGTTCCCATTGAAGAAAGGTGGTTTCATAATGTTCACTGCACCAATCAGGACTCTGCAACATTTGAATCTGACACGTGACAGTTGTGTGGTCGTCGCCTGATGTTGATTATCAAAAGTTTGATGAAAACCACACCCAGAGTATTAAAGTGTTTCATTGTCAGACTATGAACTGATGCAAATTATTATCTTATTCATTTGTTCTGAATTTAGTCATTAACTAATCCTGCAAAACTGAAACATTCAGGATTTGGAACCAGGCCGTGTCAATGTCTCTGCTTGTGTGTGCATTCTGAAACCAACCACAGGAACCCAGTGTTTACACCCTGATAAGTCCAGTTGGAAACCAGCTCTCGTGATGGTGCTGCCTCACGATTTTGTCCCGATTGTAACCTGGACCTGCAGCTGCTTCTCGTGCATGAGTCCTCTTCCTCCCATGCAGCTGTCGGCGTTAACACACTGTGGATTATAACAAATGCCTCCTCAGTTCACCCGGCACTGAATCGTAGGCGTCACATGCAGCAACAGAAACTGTCTTAATCACTGCACACAGAGAGAATCCTAATCCTCTCACTGACTCAGTGTTGTGACTTGTCTGCTCTCACTGAAGTCCAAGAAACTACTACACACAATTGTTCCTGTAATGAAGCCGCTCTTTGTGTGGTGTTGGGACTCGTGCTGTATTTTGGTTGCTGCAGATCCGTCCTGTCACAGAAAAATCAACAATGGAGATTAAACCTCAACCTCTGCTGCTAAAAATGTGCTGCAGGTTAGATTTTTGAGTTTTCCCCTCGGACCCACACATGTGCATCACTTCACTTTTATGAGCCAGAGGTTTGGGGAATAATGAAATTGTTAATTTGAAGTCGAGGATAGAGACGAAAATCATCTGTTTGACATCAGTCCAGTTTCTTTATCAGCAGCCGATATTTCATAAAATGATTCACTGGGAAGGAGAACGTGAAACCTGACGTCTGTGCAAAGTAATTCACACCAGTCAGCCTTGTTTAAAGTTCATTCATATGATGCATCAGTCTTATCGATGCTCCTGCTGTGTCTGTCTCTGTTGTAACTGAATGAGACATCAGGATTTCAGGTTTGAGAAGAAACAGCAGATGATGTAATGTCTGCGTGTCTGCGTGATGACTGTCCTCCCTCGTGTCTGAAATATGAAATAAAACCACATCCGTGTCCTGAGCTTACATTTAACACCATAAAGAAACATCTGTCACTTCATAAACAGAAGCAGATAAAAGAGGGAGGCGTGAGAAGAAGGAAATAACTCAGAATTATTACCCCTTGCTTGTGATAATGTTACCAGTCAAACATTAAATCCTGTCTGAAGCGGCAGTTTTATGTTTTATTCATTATTAGAAACGTTTAATTGATTTGTCAAATGGCAGAAAACTAATCATACAACATTTTGGTGATTGATTTAAAATCATTTAGAAGCAAAACATGACAAATTCACTGTTTTAGCTCCTCATACGTTAATAATTGTGGGTTTTGTTATCGTCTTCTATGTTAAAGATTAAATATGTTTCTAAAAAAAGGGCATTTGAAGAAGTTGTACGAGGTTGTTGAAGGCAATTTTCATGATTATGTGACATTTTATACAGCTTTAGAATATTTTCTATATTAACCCTGAATACATTAGAGTAAAGGAAAATAAAAAACAGAAAGAATGCACATGGGGAATTATAAAACTGTTCATTCTATTCACCTACATCAATGAAGGGATGGAACAACTCATGTTTCCTTTATTCCTCTATTTTCTCAATACGATGAGAGTTCTCCTTGTTTTACCTAAAACCTTAAAACTGTGGGGAATTGGAGGTTAGGTTTATAATTATATTACCATTTTCCATAAGCTGACCACAGCAGTTATACTGGTTTGTTATTGACGTAAAGGACATATGTGGTACCACTGTTAATTTAAATAATTGACCTCTAGTACAAAAATATATGAATAAATAATAATAATCCTGATAGATGAATTAGTCTTTAGGTAGGGAAGGATGTTAGGACAATGCCATCTATAGCCCAAGATGTGTCACTGCAGCCTCATTGTATGTAAATCAAAAATAATAAACTTCAAATGCAGAGTTTAGAGTGAAAATAACGTAAAATGAGACTTTATTAATGTATTTTAGATTGGTGATAGTAATGTTGTGTACATTTTCCTTAATGACTGTATTTAGGCAGATTGTGAAGGTTTTTTTCCTACTAGACTGGCTGGAGGAGGAGGAGGAGGGGGAGGAGGAAGAAGTGGAGGAAGTGGAGGAGGAGGTGGAAGAGGAGGAGGAGGAGGAGGAGGAGGAGGAGGAAGAAGTGGAGGAAGTGGAGGAGGAGGTAGAAGAGGAGGAGGAGGAAGAAGTGGAGGAAGTGGAGGAGGAGGTAGAAGAGGAGGAGGAGGAGAAAGTGGAGGAGGAGGCGGAGGAAGAGGCCATGATTCCAGGTATGAAGTGTTGTGGTTTGGCCCTTGCAGTTGAATTTCATCTTTCCTGCAGTAGCTTGTGAGGCTCACGCATTCTTAATTTTCACTCTACTGGGTTTAAGTTTCTACTGAACATTCGACATGCAGAATATTTAGTAATTAGTCAGATTATTATTCAGAGTGAAAGAGACAAACTAAAGTTTCTGACCCTGAAATAAGAACTACAGTTCAATGAGACAAACAGCAGGATGTGAGGTGAGTAAGGGCAGAGCGAGTGAAAGATAAGAGCTTGTTAAGGTGTCAGTGAGCAGCAGACTGACATGTGACCTTCTCGTCTGATTGAAAGACGTGCTGCTGCACTCAGCATCATCTGAAAGCTTTTCACTGAGCTTTAAAAGAGCTTTGCAGTGGGGGCGGTAGAATAACCCTGAAAGGAAAAGGTGAATGTGTTAATACTCTTTTCAGATTTATGAAAATTCAAGGATGTTAAATTAAATATTTTTTCTGTTCTCAGCTGGTGATGACTTGGTTTCTTGTCCTTTAGGGGATGTCCTCTTGTGTCTTTACAAAATATTTAAACATATTTCTCCCTCAGCTGATAAACACACATAATATTTCACAGTTTCAAGCGTTTCAGTTTCAGTTCTTTATACGATCTGAGATAAATCTGTGATATTTGACAAAAGCAAGAAAATGTTTGAGTCTTTTCTTTACAGTTGGAAAAATATAATTTTGTGAGTTACTGAGTACTGCAAACTACAGAGATGAAAGGTACCTTTGTGGAAAGTTTCTTTACAAATGTCTCTAATTCGCTGTGTGAGTAATTTTCCCTCCAACAATGGAACTAATCTGTGAAGCACTTTGATGCGTGGGTTTGTCTTGGAGTGTTTGAGTCATCCAGCTTTTCTGTGTGATGACATCAAGCAGCAACTAATATCAGCTCGTCAGGTGTGAGGGATCGTCACAAACTTATGAGGCGATCTGATGGTTCAACACACGTGAGGGGAAGGTGTTTAAGAGACACAACCTGCCTCAGACTTTGTGCGTCACATTGTGTTTCAGTGTTTCAATGCTGCTTTTGTTTGATTCTTCAAATTGACTCATTCGTTGGCTGAGGTTTGGCTTTTGTTTCATATTGATGATCATAAAGTTAATAAAGTCAGAAAACAAAATTATATCAAAAGTTAGTAAGTGGGGTTCAACTGATTATAAATTGATATCATAAATCTTTTTGATATCATAACCTAAATTTTTTAGGAGAGCATGAGATAAAAAAACAGAAACAAGGAAATATATTCTCATTTATCTAACTTCTACAGTTATAAACACACATGTTTCGCATACTGAAAGTAACTGAATAAAGTTACTTTCCTAACAAAAAACATGTAATTAGATGAGATAATAAGATATTTAACAATGGTTTGTGGAAAATGTATATTAGTAAGTTTTGCCATATACTGGAAAGTCACATATGCTGCACTATACTGCCATCTAGTGTGGAAAGTGCGCATGTGCAGGCAGGGTTGTGCCTTTAATACTGGGAAGGTGTGAAGAACGTGACATTTAGAGACATTTTTAAATATGGGACATGATGGAGCCACAAAAAAGCAATTTTGTAGGATTGTGAACATCACATGTTTCAGCCACTTGATTTAAAAATAATACCAGGATTACTTTGTTATTGATCAGTTTACAAGCTGCAGTAAACAGAGACAGATTCTAAATTGTTCTCTAAGACTCCTGCTGTGTTTGCAGTCGCTGTCACGCTGCAGAATGAAAGTGGAACCAATCGGACGCCTCTCTGATGGAACCGTAGGATGGATAATAATTTGAATTTGATCGAATGTTATGAATCTAAAAGCTTTGCAACGTTCTCTGTATATAAAGCAAGTTTGAGACTGTAAACTTTTAATAACAGAACACTTGAGTTTCGTGTTGCAGCGTTGAGTTTGAAAATGAATCCGTCAGAGTGATGATTAATGTATAAAATGTTTCTTGTAATCCTTCAACTCTGTGGAAGAGCAGCACAAAATCACTCAGCCCCATTTGGAAGTAATTGTCCTCTGACAGTATTTCCTTGAAATAGATTTCATTTTAACTTCCCTTCTGCCTGACTGATAAAAATGACTAATATGACACAAAGATATCTGCGTTTTCTTTTCCCAATTTGAAGATAGTTACTTTGCAGAGTAGACGACAATGCAGATAGTATGCGGATGAATATCGACATTTTACGTTTACATTTTTTGTTATTCAATTGTATATTTTTGAGTGTATTTGTGTTTTTCCATGTAACTGTAAAACATCAAGACTAATTACATTTCTTTATTTAAGGGGTTAACTACATCACAGACCATTCATTAACGAGTATCGAAATAATATTTATCTCCATTACTTTTGTTATCAGCACCTCCAAATCAATTGGGCTCCAGTTTAAAAGACAATAACTTTTTCTCAGGGTGAAGACATCGATGACACTTTATTTTCTGTGGCAGGTTTTAATTTCCATCTGACACTTGATAGTTGTAACAAACAAACTGACAGAATACTGAACACACAGCAAACAGACAGAAAAGCTCAGATCAACAGGATAAAAAGATAAGAAACAACGAGAACAGCAACGCCAAGACTTTTAAAAAAAGTGATCCCCTGCAATGTCCTTTGAAGTCAAGTCCATTGTGCGATGAAGAGTTATCATCGTATCAAACTGGTGTCAGTGGAATGTCTTCTCCAAAACACCATAGGAGCCTGATGGTGCTCTGTGACCCTGTTGTGCAGATCCATGTTATGAACACCAGGCCTGAGCAGACGCTCTTTATTTTCAGCAATAACATAGAGAGGGTAATTATCTAAAGGGTTGTTCATTTTTTTAAATAGCAGCATAGAAAGTACGACAACTCACAGAGGATGGCACAACACTTTCACCTCGGTTTTCAAACATGACAAAACACAGAAACGCAACACAAAGTTTACGGATACAGCAAAAAACGACTTCACTTTCATGATCCGAGTTCACATGGAGGGAAATTATAGTATTTTTCTTTTTTTAAGGAGAGGACAAATAAACCCATTGTTTATTTGATACAGAGATTCACAGCACACAAACTATCCCATACATCAGGCATCTATCAGCTTCAAATGAGGAACACGTAGCAGGGGTGCAAATAACAGGTTCACGCAGAACTAGGGTTCAGATCGTTTCTAATACGATTTTAATGATAAAGATTCTTGTTTTTCGTCAATTATTTTGAGTGTTTGAGATAAGATCAAATATTTCAAACAAAATATTGTCAAACTGTCTTATTTACACATTTCTACACTTTGGCAATTCTTTACTAATGTCATTTTAAAGATGTGAAAAGCATTTTAAAGTTTGTTTAGCTGTTTCAAACTGTAAAAAACAACTCAGTTAGAGGAAACATGTGTTCGGTCTAAAATGGCACCTCATGCACCTCATTCAGTCTTTTCTTTGAGGATCACATTGAGTTGAGAGACAAAATGGTTCAAATGAAGACAATGTATATAACTGGGCACCGAAGGAAACACCAGAAGATTTTGTTTTGAAACTTGCACGGCTCAGAAAGCTCCTGATCCCCGTGTGTTCAAGGTTAAAATGGCATGAAAAATAAATTGTTTCTAGACAGTGACTGGGCGCCAAGAACTATTTCCACATTTGCATATTTAACCATTTCCCTCCATTTCTATACCAGCTTAAAGTGAAGACTCTCAGTTTCCGTCCAACTTGAACATGAACTGTTTCCTCTGGTGGTTGTTTGATATCACAGTGGTGCTCTGCATTTTGGCTCCCAGGCCCCGACATGTCCACTCACGCTCAAGATAAATACACACAGTGTCATTTTTTTGCGTTTCATTTTCTGTCTCGGCCTTCGATCCTCGCCGAGTGGAGGCAGCATGAGGAGTTGCAGCTTTAGATTTTTCCACAGAACAAACAGCACCAGTTGCATTCACACAAACGGGATCATATAGTAGAAAATACTGCATGTATTTCATTTCTTTAAAAGGAGAAAGGTATCGTGTGTATTTCTTATTGTCAACAAATCCCACGACAAGAACAAAACCAACAAACTGATCCTGAACGTATCAGCTTGATAAACTGATTCTGGGCCAGAGACCTCTTTCCAAAAACTATTATATTGATGATATCTCACTTTGCAAAGGTTTGGTGCTTGAATTGTCCAATGAAGAGTTTGACACAGACACACACTCTTTTAAACATTTGCTGGAGCTTCAACGTTCTGACATGTTCCTCCTTTCTGATAAACATGGACACCGTTTTTCTATTAATCCAGATCTTCAAACGGCCTCAAGCGAATACACGACTTCCTCTTGTTTTTGTAATGTTTGCTAAAAATTGTGGTTCTATCAATTGGTGACGAAATTACAGAAATGTATGATGTGTTGCATGAAGGGGCTGGAATGAGGAAGCAAAAAGATTTGAGGGACCATTGATTTTGGTTATTTTCATGTGATTTGCCGTCCGTAGGAAAAATGTAGAATAATTCTGGATTCATCCTTCAATGAAAACTTCAGACAGTCACTTTTGTCAGGTTGAGAATCACTTTCTTGTTTCTCCTCAGCGTGAACACTTTTTTTTGTTTTAGGTCAGGCTCACTTCATCTGTCAATCTCCAGTCAGGAATTTAAACACGAAAGAATTAAACATTTACTTTAAGCCTTGATGTAATAACCACATATTAATTTCAAACATGACTTAAAAAAGAAACCTTTCAGTCTCACACATTGAATCCAGCGATGTGATGTTGGCATCAGAGTTGTTCAAAGGACGCTGATAAGGAAACTGTTTTTGATTTCAGTTTTTTCGTCAAAAGACAAAAACACAAAACACAACAAGACGGATCAAATTCAAGTAAACACAGTCGCTTCTCTTCTTCTTCCTTCAAGCACATTTAAAAGTCACGATTTCACACTTTGAATTGACTGTTAATCTGTGGAGCGTCTGAATCGTCCTCAGTACCTACAGGGAAACATCCGTCCTGCTGTTAGAAACTATTAGAAATGCAGCGGTCCTGTCTGTATCTACAGTAACTACAGGATGAGAGCGTGATTCTCTGTGCTCATATTTACAATCCTCTGCCACAGTAACATCTCAACATCGTCCGTCCAACCCCTGACGCCTCTGGAGGACAGTTGTTGACCCTGTGAAACGGGACATGATGCGTCCATTGTTGTAGTAGAACCTGCTTCTTCCTCCTCCTCCTCCTCCTCTTCGTCTTCACTGTCCTCCCGCTGTGCACGGTCACAGAGCGGAGACTTTCACGATGTGGCAGCCAGCTGAGCTCGTTGTGGTCTGGATGGTCTGGATGCCCGGGGCCACAGGGTGACCAGGTGGCGGCCTCCTGTGTGAAGGCCCGTGGAGCCCGTCTCCGTCGGGGCTCAGAGCAGGCGGCGTCGGGAGGCTGATGATGGCCGTGGTGATCCGGCCGCTCTTGCAGTTGATCCGGCCTCTGTCGCTGGTTTTCTGGTTGAGGGTTGAACGACTAGAGAGGAAAGAAACTTTACATTGAGTCATGTTGGAGGTGAGGATGCTCATGTGTTATCTTCCCAGGATTTTCCATGGTCGAAACTTATTCAATCTACTAGAGCATTGCTGGTATGTTAATGCCAATGAACTATGAATGATGATGAATGACACATCGCCACTTCCTGTCGTTGTATGAAAACATATCTTAAACATCCCAGGTACAGGTGTGTTCATATATCTTCTATCTTGATGACGACTCAAAGAGCTTTTCAAACAAGACGATGCATGAATGGACGTGCTGAGATGACTGCTGGGCCTCGGCGGATGATTGTGCTGTACTGAGTCATTTTTGCAAGTTGAATGATTTTGAAAGGGCTCTGATTCATGTTCCCTCTTTTCCAAGGCTTCAAATGATTTCAGCTTTTCTTCTTAAGACAGTTCTCTGTTCTTCATGCTGGTTTATCTTTTTTGAAACGACTGGTGTAGACATTCAGAGCCATTTGATGTTCTAACAATGAATTGAAAAGACAACACTTTGGCAACAAGAGACAGCTTTCAGGTCTTATATCCTATTTTTTTAAAGGGGACATATTATAAAAATGCCACTTTTGTAGTGCTTCTACATGTTAATTTGGGTATCCTGCATGTCTACCGTCCCAAAAAATCATGAAAAAAACAAGTCCTGCGATTTGTTGTGGTTCCTCTATGTCAGAAACGATACGCTAGAGGGCAGCGAATGGGATTACGACCGAAATAAAAGTCATAGTCACACCATGCCCATGTAGGGAGTCTCGCTACATGGCCTTGGACGAGCGAGCTAATGCTAGCCGGGGCTGCGCATGGGGCTATCGCAGCCAGGCTTCGGCCCACCTGACTCACGAAGTTCAAAACGAAATGGTTGCAAGATTTTATCTTTGTCTTCAGTAGCCATATTTCTACAGAGGTAATGGATAGCTAAAAATCTGGGCGCTTGTATCTCGTGAAGGAGGGAGGGGGGCGCGGCACTCAAAACAGGTCAATCTGAGCAGGGCTGTTTTAGACAGGGTAAAAAGATGCTGTTTTAAATGATCCTTGTGGTATTTTGACCAAAATATGTTACAGCCATTTCATTAAGACCCCAAGGAGCCATATCAACTGTGGTGAAATGGGCATAATATGTGCAATTTAAGGGAACCGAATGTCATTCACCATATTTAACTGATCCTCAATGTGGAAAATATTGTGGCAGCTCAGCTTTAACCTCCCTCACAATTTCGGTGTCATTAAGTTACCAATCTCCTGATCCTGTGGGTGTTTCTGCTGTTCAACTTCACCTGGCCGGGTGCGACGGAGCGTCACTGCACTGCATGTGGATGGCGCTGAGCTCCTGCAGGGGGCCGTGGCGGGTCATGGGTGTGCTGGCGTTGGGCAGAGCAGTGTTTCTCTTCGCCCTGCGGCCACAGCAGGTGCCGGCCGAGCTGTTGTGGCTGGAGGTGGAGGTGGAAGTGGAGGGGCTGCGTGAGGGGTACGTCTGCAGCGACGTGTCCAAACAGTTCTGCTCGTAGATCAGCTCGTCCACAAACGCATGAGCCTGGAGAGAAGAGACGGATTATGGAGAGAAAAGGAGAGAGGGAGGAAGAAGAGAGGACAACGAGCGGTAAATAAAAGACAGACACAAGGGAGTCGATCCCCGGAGTAATACATCAAATTCTACAAATAAATAGACTGGACCAGATAATTAATAGTGATTATAATAATAATCTAATAGTAGAAGTATCATTTAAATACTGATAAACATTCAAGCCAATTTAATATATTTGACTGCAGGGCAGATTTGGGAGCTGCAGGGTAAGAAAAGTGTGGATGTTATAATTATTTTATCATGGTGCAATTCTTAAATGACGATGACTACATATTTATTATATAACACCATGAATGAATATGTAATTATTTACATACAAACACAAAGTATCAAGGTAAAAGTGTTGTGACTGTAGTAATGTGCACTCACAGTTGTTTTCTCCAGACAGTGCAGCAGGTGGTGGTGTTGGCTCTCTAACAGAGACATGGACTTGGCCAGCTTCTGCTCATCTTCGTCTGTACCCTGACACACACACAGACACACACAGACACAGATTAGTCAGGACACTGTTGGCGTCGGGCCGTCACTGACTGAAGGCACTCAGTAACTTTGTGGACGTGGATAACTCGGTGCATATAAACATGTTGCTGAAACGCCTCTGTGCTACTTCCTGAGGAATCTGAACATCAGTAATGGAAACTCAGTGATTCGATTCTTTCCTTCTCCCCATGTAACTCATTTTCTGCAGAACTCTCTTGCTTCATGCTTGTTGATTTCACTCTCATTCCCATTACGAGCAGGTAGCCAGAGACTCCTGCTGTTGGCTTTCAAATAATTTACTGCCCAATTACTGACATTACAGACCACATCTCTGCTTGGTGTGAATTGATCTCTCGGCCTTGGGCCTGCAGAGGCAAGTGCTTTGTTTACAATACATTTCCTCTGTGGGTCCTCTCTTGTGTCATTAGCTCTGTTATTACCTTTGGTTTGGTAAGCCCGCCCCGATTGACCTCCTCTCACAGTTTATTTAACTTAATATATACATTTTCAAACTGTGATGTTGCCAGCTCTTACTTATCCTCTGAGTAGGTACCACTGAGTGATATTGAATGCTGCAGGCAGCTGAGCAGTTATTGATGTCTGAGCTTCAGAAAGAAGAAAAACAGCCGAGTTGAGGAAAAAACCGAGACATAAACTTATGGAGCCCTTCTTCTTTTTTTCCCTTCCAAATGGGACTTGGTTTCAAAGCTCGGGCTCCGGTAAAGCTTCTTCTCCAAGTAATCACAACTGCCAAATAACATGAAAACTGAAAACAAATTAATTCTCTCCCCGCAGTGCACATCGTCCCTCAAAGGATTCGGGTAGGAGGCGATCCAGCCCAAGGACTCATCATTCAGATTCCGCACACATGAACAATAGAGAGATGTAAGCAGGAGAACACTACGCCCCTCTGATGTCTCAATGTGTGGATTTACCCTCTGGCAAAGACGCCATCAGAGATATTCCCTTCATCTAGAGACTGAGGCTCAGTTCTTCATCATGCGGGAAACAAAGTTGATCTGTAACTTGAGCCTGATCACATAAACGCAATCACAAAGATGTAACCGCTGAGGAGGAGTAATACATTAATGAGGGCAAAGCCAAGTTATGAGAATCTTTATTCTTATGTAAGTGAGAATGGATTCAACCTGTCATGGCACATTTTATAATTCATTATGGACATTTTAAAGTTTCTAATATAGACAAAATATTTAAAAGGCTGGATGTTTGTGTCTCACCCAGTAAAAAAAATCAAAGTAATTCAAATAGTCTGTATCCCAACTAATTCATGCTCCCACATTACCACCTCAGTACCAGATCCACCATCATTACTTTTCTGTTCCTTTTCTTCTGTAAGATCTTTTTGTAGTGAGTTAAACAAAGGACACCTTCCTCTCTCATGATGACTCGTGTCTTTTTAGGCTTCACAGCAGCCTGACAGTTTTAACAAGATATCCAATCATCCAGGGAGGTTTTTCTTTTTCAAAAACAAGTTTCACAGGCAGATCTGTGACTCAGATTAAACGAAACTCCCGGGAGAAATTAAAACTTTGAATCGTAGTATTCAGTCCCGGATCGACGGTGTTCGGCTGACGGATGTTTTAAACGTCAGTGTGCACCTTAAAAATCAAATACTGTCATTCATCTGTCCTGCTCTTTGATTTGTAGAAGTACCCACAGCGAGACAGGCACCTTGATGATGAGACTTTTTCAGTAATAAGAAAAGTCAGAATTTTTTTTTTTTAAATGAGAAATAGGTAATATCGTAGCACAATATCGTGAACTTCATATTGTCCAGCCGTCGCCCTGATGCTGTGGAAAAATGACGCTGTTACAAAAGATGCGAAAATTTCCACTTGACTGAATTTCCATTTCACCACTGATTTCACTGGGTTCACTTTAGGAGTTGTTATTCCTGTAGTTCGACTTGTTATGGGTCGGTACATCATTCCATTTTTCTGTATTGGTGACAAACACTTTCATCAATCAACAGTTTGTCGACCAATCTTCCAGAAAATTATATACTAGAGGATTTTATCCATATGACTCATTCCTACAGCTGTGTTGATTTACTGCCAACATTACTTTTCTGGTTCCTCACAAAGGAACATGCTCCGTCCCGGCAAAGATCTCAATGGTTATCTGCTGCCAGTGAACTCAACACCAGACCTGTTTGAATCACTGTAAACAAATTAGTGAAAGGTGAACATTTTATAAAGAGAACCCAGATAAGAGACATTGGAATTAATGTCCAACCAATCACCCTCTATGATAATGAGCCTGCGATCTGGGCAACAAATGAGGAGCTGTCGAAGGGGCGGGCGGTCGTTCAGCAGGGAAAACTGAGAAAGACCTGCAGTAAACTTCTAATTCAACTATAGGCAATGAGAGGGACACTCACTTTGTCAAATTTACCCACTGCAGACCCACGCAGCGCGAGCGACTGACTGACAGCAGTGACACCGGCATAATTTGATGTGCCAGGACGCTGGCAGCCTCATCACAGGGACGCAGAGGGATGGGGGTCACTCAGCACTCACAGATGGCATTAATATGATAATGCTAACCACTTCCAGACACCCATGAGCCTTCACACTGGACTCGATTAGATCCAAATGGATTTTAGTAACCATCTGCAAGGGGGGGGGGGGGGGGGGACTGAAAGCAGGAGTGATGGAAGGCATGGGAAGGATATAGGCAATTTGCTCATGCATTTCCAAACACATTTTCTCCATCGTGGTGACAAATACAAAAAAAAGAAGAAGAGAGGAGTAAAAGTTGAAGAAGAACAGTGGAGGATGGTTGATGAACATACGGAGAACAACGTGACATTTGAGGTAATAGCTATTTGGAAGCAGAGAGTTGTATTCTAGGATTGACTTTAATGTGTGCTCATAGGATGTAGTTAGCTTAGCCTATAGCGTAAAAACTGAATTAGGGGTAAAACTAGCGTTTACCCCTTTCATCCGACTCAGGTCGGGTTTCAGATGAAAGCAGAATGCCTGTCATGTTCGGGTAAAGCTCGGTTTCATTTCTCTCCGTCGGTCGGGTTCAGACAGAAAAGAGTGGCCTGACCCACATTCTAGTGTTCGTGCCCTGCACTGCCTCACTATTCACTGGTGGAGCTATGCCACTTGGCTCCAGCCTCTTCTATTGCACTTATAGTGTAATTATTACCCAAAGCTTCTCAGCAAGAAAACAACTGTAGAAACGATATCTGGTGTCTGCAATTGCCTCATTCACTGAAGTCTGGGACTGAAAGATTTCCAGGTAAAGTACTTAGTGTGATTACGCTGATAACACCCACACAAAACTCCTTTGCTTTCATCTATGTTTCATCCCTGGCCCGTACAACAACAAGAACGTAATGGCTCCAGCCCCTGCTGCTCTTTTATTGCCTCTAAATAATTTTTTAATTATCCCTCGGTTAATTATTGCAGTATTTGTTAGTTGTTTGTTATGTGTGCGTGTGTGTACAGATGCTGGTGTGTGTGTGCATGCGCTCTGCTGTTGTGATGTTGCCGCTTCCACCGTATTGAGTAGCAGTGAGCTGAAATAATTAGTGGATGGCTGTTTGACAAGGAACAATTTGACAATCTCTCATGCTGGATTTCATGTCAGGTCATTTTTAATGAACACATTTGAAATTACTTCCTGGTAATCATCTCGCCCACTTTGCTGTTGATGGTGGAGAGGGTCAGAGGTCTGTCTCACCGTCAGCTCCAGCAGCTCGTTGATCAGCCCGTTGCGTTTGCTCTGGATGAAGGCGTTGGCGCTGCTGGACTTGGCTACTCTTATCCTGGCCAGCCTGGCTTTCTGGGCGTGGGAAGAAGAAGAAGAAGAGGTCACAGTGTCAGACTGAGTGGGAGGGAGGTCACAGAAGATGTCTAACGCCTTATTTAATGGTGAAAATCTGCCAACTCATCACCCTAGCTGTGTAGTAGTCACCCCAGATACTACTGTACTGCTCTTCCCACCACAAATCATTCTTTAATGCATGAGATTGGAACTACACAGAGCTTTTCCTATCTGATATTGTATTTTGCTTTTTGGTCTATTGTGTTGTGTTGCATCTTTGAACAGGAATCCTCCGTTTGTTGCCTTTCTGAGCTTTCTTCCATTTTTCTGTGTTTTTCATTTGAGTTTCTTTCCTGCATTGAGTGTCTCGGGACAGAGGCTGTTGACTGGATTCGGGCCTGAAATATTACCCGACAACATTCAATAGATGGGCGATAATATGTTGACACCAAAACAGTGAGTCCATATGTGATCGTCAAACACTCAATTCCCCAACCATGGGCATTAATGTGCTGCTGGAACTGCCTCCGCTCTTCTGGGAAATCTTTCCACAAGATTTTGCAACCTGGCTGCAGGCTGCAATTGATCCCATTCAGAGCAGTGGCGGTGTTGTGCGACAGGGTCCGACTCGCAATTTGTGTTCCTGTTTCTCCCAAAGGGGTCGAATTGGGTTCAAGTCTTGGTTTCGTGCAGGTTAGACGGGTTCTTCTACATCAAACTCTTTAATGTATTTCTCCATCAACCTGGATTTGTGTCGTACCGAAACACAAGTTGATCAAATTACCTATAATATCACAGGATTTTGGCTTTTTCTCAAAGGATGAAGAGCCAGAAGTATAAGTAAGAGGTAGAAGACTAAAAATATCAAACATCCTTTTAGCTTTTTGTTCAGAATCACATCTTTAACGCTGGTTTCGATCTTTCGAAGCTTTAGACCGTTGGACAAAAGACGTCTGAGGATTTCACCTTGGAGGAAAGAAACCTGCAGTGGACATTTTTCTATGTGTCTCATACCAAATTGACAAAACAACACTTTGCCAAGTGTCAGATTAGTCAGTGATTAAACTACAATACATGTCTTCAGCAAGGCCAAACAGTCCACTAAGAAAACACATTCTAAGTCACTAGATACATATTTTCATTTATTGCACCTACTCATAAATACCAATCCGCTAAATATGGCAGATTTTTTTCATTACAGATAATTTGCAGCACCAAATTTGATGGGTTATATCCTGACCCACACTGTGTCATCCACCAAGTTTCTCTATATTAATTTATATATTTTTTAATTTTAACTATCATATTCTGTTATGTCTGCATCATCTTGTTCCATTAATGCCATGTTATTTTTACACTGCTATAGTTTTTTTTTTTAATAATTATTTCATATGGACCCAAACAAGACAATAACAAACTCACACCAATGAGGTTCCAATTAAATAATGAAGGATCTTGAAACAAGTTCCCCTCAGTTAAACCTGTCAAACCAATCTCTTTAAAATTAGACACTGAAGTTTTAAACTGAAACATAAATTAATACCCAAATCAAACATAAATTGACAAAAAGAAGAGAAACTACACTGGACATTATAAATCAAATATGATCCAAAGTGAATGAAACCAATGAGGAACACAGCTAATGGTTGGTTTTCTGCATTAGTGCGTATTCTGCCTATTAGAGGCTGAACAGTTTTTTAAATTACCCTTTTAAAACTTCCGGACATAGTGTACATTCTCCTTTCTGAGAAGCAGTAGAAAAATGATAGACCCTTTAATAATACAAATATGAGAACAGAAAGGAGTGAAGGACACAGAGAGAGACAAGCTGGAAATGAAAGAGAAATCTTATTGAGAATTGCGAGAGTGTATGTGATATAGCTCGGCCTCAAGTGCTTCTGGACGCGTAAGATGAGAGACGTCTTTAACCTTGTCCCACCGCTTCCTCTCTCCCTTATAAATGCATTTGAGAAACATGAGACCTGTGGAGCAATATCGACTTCCGAGGCGTGAATCAAAAGTAATGGAATTAGCTCGGATACCTGCGAATGTGTGAAAAGCCCAAGACGGAGATGTAATAATAACGATTGTGGATGGACGTGTGCGGTATGTGAAGTGGAGAGCAGAAGGGGAACCTCTCGGCACAGCTCTCGTTAAAGATTTGAATAAGCTCAAAAGTGAAAGCGCTGTTATGAGCTGCCTGATTTTCGTATTGATCAAAGCCTCCACTCGACCCAAAAACATGACGGGAGAACTAATTGTGCGAGTGCAAGAGCAACTGGTTGCACCGATGATAAGCTCAGGTCTCGTCTCGGAAACCTTCATTTTTAAATGCATTCTGAACTGATGAAACTTTTTCCTGTTTCGAGTCGTGGCCGAGTCAAGTTTAATCACATTCAGAGTATTGAGGCAGGTTTCAAGTCACAATGATTTAAGATCAACTCCCCAATTGGCTCATGAAGGTTTCACAGGAGGATCAATATTAGAAGGGAAAGTTATATATCTCCGACCGAGCTCTACAGTGTCCATTTAAGAGCTGAAATACCATCACGTAGGCTGTCGACCGAAAATCAGGCTGCTCCCTCACAGCTTTTCATGACCTCAAAATACTAATTACCTCCGCCAAGCAGGTTATGGTCCCATCCCAGTCCATTTGTTTGACGGTTAGTAGAGTAAATATGACATTTTGCAGTTTATTTCTTCAACGACACGTTCAATTTGTTAAATGTTTTGTAGGACTATCAGTTATCCAACCAATTTTGTAAACATTTATAACTCCTTAATTGTTTCAGCTTATTAACTCCGCCAAGAAGGTTAGTCTTCAGGAACTTGTTGGAAGGATGCGATATGGGTCGAAATCATTTTCTTTAACATTGCAAGATAAGCCATTTCTAATAGAATATCTAATGGGTGTTGATTATAAAAAAACATCTGCCGTATTATCAGGACTTAAATCTTTTAGTGTGATATTTGGTACAGCTTGATTGAATTAAAGGAGGACCATTGAGCCTCAGTGCAGGTATGTGCTCAACAGTGTGTCATAGTTTTGTCACTTAAAGAAAAAGTTTGACTATAATGACACAAAGATGAGTACCCTTATATTCAATGAAGGCAAATTGCACACACTGATGGATCCAGGGGAATTGGTGTAAATGGCAAAGCAGTTTGCCTTTGCTCTCCCCATCTCTTCCCACTGTGTGGATCTGCGCATCAATTGAAAGAGTTCTTTCTCGGCCCACATCTCGTCTTTCTGACAAATTTCATGGAATCCTTTCAGTAGTTTTTGCGTAGTCGTGCTGATAAAGAGACAGAGAGGGCTGAATACACAACCTCCTTGAAAGAGGTAATGATTTCGATTTTGTCTATTTATGTGAGCATTAGAAGTATGATATTTTTTTACAGAATGATGACAGGAATATGTCAGCATTTTAGTTCAAATTCAAAAAAGAATTTGTCAGAGCTCATATCAAAAAGTAAGAGACGAGCTAATTCATGGTTTGAGAAATTCTCTGATGTAAACTGCTTTTTCTAACTAAAGTTACACTTTGTCCAAAGCCTGGTGATAATGGATTCTCATAATTTTACTTTCTCATCTTTGGTCTCTTGGTTGAATGAGCAAGTCAAGTCATTGTGCTCGAACATTGAACAACCCTCTGTCGTACAGTGAGACAGCCAGTGTGCAGCAGTCCAGGGAAAAAGGCACAAAATGTTCACTCTCCTCAGACAAGTGAGCCTTGAAACTACTTCACATCAAGACCTTTCACTCCTTATTCTTTCTTTCTTTCTTTACCCCAATCAGCCTCTGTCACTTTTCCCTCCTGCGACTGTCTCCTCTGCGTCCTCCTCCTCTCTTTTCCCTCTTGTCTGTCTTTTCGCCTCCTGCTTCCATCGCCCCGGTTTGACCTCAAGTCCAAATTATTTCCCCCCGCTTTTTACCCCCCACTCGTCAAACCTGCCATCTCTCAGTGTGGTTCCACTTGACTTTGCTGTTCCATTACGAGTGTGACCTCAGTCCATTGACTTCCGCAAATCTCCCCGACACCCTGGTGGTGAGTCTGCTGCACCGCTGATTTGTGCGGGAATAAAAAAGAGACCTGTCGTCTCCTTCGGGGGGGGAAGGGGGGCACATTAGATCCGGGGGTTCCTGAGGCTCTGTGGGTGACTGAACATGAAGAGGAGACGCTGTACTCCGGAAGAGGAGACACTGTCCTCCGCTCTGAAGAGACACACACTAGAGGAGTTAGTATAGGGGACGACTATCGCTATACCTTCAATTTAGATTCTCTGTGAAGATGCGACAGGGACATAGGAGGACCGTTTTGTAAACTCAAATCCCCAGATGTCTACGTAAGTGTAATGGGAGCCTGGAGCAGCCTGTTATTAGAAGAGCATGAAGAGGGATGAGACCCAGGGAGGAAGAACATATGAACAGGGTTAAATCTCCTTCTTTCCCTCTTTTCCATGTCTTTCTGTTCTCAGCATCGTTCTGTTGGGAAAAACAAAGACCACATATGGGGATAGTAGCGGGGGTTCTGTGAATCGGTGAATGAAAGTAACTCACACGTGCTGACTTAATAACCTTTTGTATCTGGGGTAATTACTAGATAAATACCCAGTAAGAACAGAAAATTACACAGAGCCCTGGAGCAAAGCAGTTCCTCCTACACACTGAGCGACAGGTTTAATGTGCACCTGTGAAACGTGCCACACTCTCCTGGATGGGAAAAGCTTTCCCTCTGTGCAAGGAGATTATAGTGTTTCCAGTATTTAGAGCGGCAACCAACCATTACATTTCCAATCGCAGCATTAAATGCAACTTTCTATACAGTTGTTTTTTTGTATGAATTCATACTAACATGTGCGGAATTAATTTATGTATTCCACTCATACATTCCGCCTCTTCTGGATCTTCATCAAAAATGTTTAAAAGCAACATCTGTATTGACTGTAGAGCTTGATTGGTCGGCTTTTATGCTTCCTGAAATGCTAGTATACAATGCAGAAAGATGTGCATTCGTGATTACATTTAAAATCTTCCCCGAACAAATTTTAATTTCTACATCCAAGTTCGTCATATCTGGTTGTATTTGTTTACTTTTATATTTATTTCATTTGTAATAAAGTTAATGATTAAACTGTCAAATGAACACAGAGCGAGAACAGAAAGGAAGTAACAGAGGAAGGAAGAACAGAAGAATAGGAGTTATATACATATCGCTTTGTTTCCCTCTTTTCCATTTATATATATATATATATATAGACGGATACATTCTCAGTATCAGATGATGGATTGTGAATGTTAAAATGTCTAAAACGAGTGATGGTTCTTATCCATGTTGGCTTCAATCTGTAAACTTTGAATCTTGGTGTTTATGCCAGGAGAAGTACAACCATCCTTAAAATGCGAAAAAATAAAACATTACAATTAAATTAGATAACAATACAATAAGAAATGGATGATATGATTATAAATTAGAAACGGCTATATTCGCCTTTCTCAGCAACTGTAGTCAGTTTGAGTTAATTCTGTGACCCAGTTACTGCCCAGTCTACTGTCTCTACCTGAGTGAAGGACCAATAGTGGCCTGATGCATGTGTCATGTGAAAGGCTCCTCCATGACCACGGCATAAAAGAAAAAGTTGCATTAAAACGTTTAATTTGTTTTAATTTTCATTGAACAGCTCAACCATGTTTTTGTAAATGATTTCCTCCTCGATAGCTGCTTATGTGTTTCTCCTCTCACTGATTTAATCGGACGGGTAAGCCCCAAGGAGCCTCTAACGCTAAAAGAACTTCATTAGCAGGAGTGTTACGGATGAGTTTTACTGTCCCGTTGTGTTCCGAGACAGGTTTTACAACCACGGCCAAGAATGAGGAACATTTTTAAAAAAGCCTTAAAAATCCATATAAATAACAGTTTGTAGCGAGAACATAATCAATGTCGGACATGGTTTTTTAGATGTTGTATCTGAATGTGAATATTACACCTTTGTGGCTCCTGTAGCCAGTCAACAACTAAATTACATCCTCACATCACTGCATGTTTTATATGGAGGATGAGTCTCAACAGTCTCAGCAGTTTCTTTAGATTCTATGCCTCACAAGCTTCAGCTCCATGTGGGTCAAGTTACCTGGATGAGAACGGGTGCTGCCAGGTTACAGAGACCAACATCCCTAAGGATTCAAATCAAAATGTCCTCCTCAATTCGATATCAGCAGCTGCTCTAATTTAACATCTCTCTTCTCTCGGGTTGCAGAAAGGTCAATCTCACTGGGTGAGTGCTGTGAGTGGATAGCTAACATTTGGTACTTGGATCTGAAATGTGTGTGAGAGCGACAGGGAGTGTGTGTGTGTGCATGTGAACGAGGAGAGTGTGTTAATGTGGGTCTGCAGGGCAACAAATCCTGTCTATGTGTGGTCTGGTGTTAAAATGTGGCTCGATTTTCAGCTCTTACACGTTCCATCTCTAATCAGTATCACCTTTTTTTAAGTTTGTAAATGTGTCGTCTGTACATGTTGTGGTGAAAAAAAGAAAAGTCCTCTGTAACCACAGCCATTATTATAATGATGAATATAAAAAAGGCCATTGAAAGGTCTTTCAGGCAAAACCATTAGCATCCACCCACCCAGAGTTTTCAACACTTCAACCTCCCATTCACTCTCATTAGCTTGATAATGTCTAATAATCCTGCCACTTTGGTGTTTTGAAAAGTGTGCACTCTTAATGGTCAGGTTATTTGCATGAGCACATGCTCAGTGGCGCACACACATATGTGACCTGCACACAACCTTCGACCGGGCCTATGAGCAGGGGACGCAGCCGAAGACTGTTACCTTCTGAGCACGGCGTTTGTCCGCTCTCTGGTTCTGGTGGTAGATCCGGCTGAAGTTGGAGACGATGACCGGGACGGGCAGAGCGATCACCAGCACGCCGCTCAGGGAGCAGATGGAGCCGAAGATCTTCCCGGCGATGGTTTTTGGCACCATGTCCCCGTAACTACGGGTGAGACAGACGAGAAGACACGAGTCGGATTCACAAGGTCTGTTAACATCCACTTATTTTTCAACAAATAAAAAAAGTAGGTGTAAAATCCAGATATAACAAAATACTGCAAACTACAATGTCACCCAGTAGAGTGCAAACCTCAACCAAGGCCCAACGGTGTATTCAATCAAGCTTCATCGCTCAAAGGCCACAGCTACACATCGTGAGTTGGAGGGAAAAAGTAGGCAGCAGCTATTTAGTTATTTTGATGTGAAACATTTTTGATTTAAAGCAGTTTTACAAAATGAACAGAGAACAACAGACCTCTTTAGAAAACACTTCTTCATTACTTAATCTAAGCTTTAATTTGATGTGTAACTTGTTTGATTTGTGCAGTCTTACCAAATCTAGAGCAGGTGGTGTTTGCCAACAAAGAAACATATTGTGTGGTAAATGACAGAAACAGAAACACGAGACTCTCAGAAAGCTTCAAGCCAAAAAAAAACTTCACTCTCTTTAACCAATCAATTACAGAAATATTTTTGTGCATAAAAACAAAGAGTGAAACTTTTAGCCATTGCAAAACAAGGCTCATCATGAACGCAGTGATTGCTGCACATCTTCTTTGTCTTGGAGAAAGGATTCACCATGGCGTAATGTTCTGAAAATGTTACCACTTGTTATTTCTTTGGTTTTGCTGTTACCATACAGTTGATGACAAAAACCTTGACCTCAAAGAAACCTCATTGAAATCTGCCAGATCCAGATTCTTATTTGAATTTGCATAAATTCTCATAGATGTCGGTATCAAAATATGCCTCATCAAGATTCTTTTATTATTTAATGAGAAATTAACTATAACCTTCTTGGTACTTTTTTGGGTTTATTCCTAAGATTTTTTTAAAGACACCATAAATGGAAAAAAAGAGTATCCGTATTTAAATACGCCTCGACAAAGTGGAGCTTGTTTCACAGCCTGTAGACAGAAATGCATTTCATGCTGCCTGCCACTCATCAGAATACAGAGGAACAGTAAGTGCTCTCATTTCAGGAGCAGGCGGGGGTTCATGCTGCAAATCACCTCAGTGAAAAAAAACGCCATCGTGTCACATCCTCTTATCGTCACAGTAAAGTCTTGCACACTTACAGCCAGTTAGCAGGGCTTGTGTTGTTAGCATAGCATGTGTCTAGCTCAAAGACTGTATAAAAAATGATGTGCAGTGGGTAGTGGTGGTGATATATCACAAATCTGCTGAAGCCTTCTATTATATCATTTTAATGACAACATCATAACAGGCTCTACAATCACCACACAAAACCTTTCCCTAATCTTACTTTGGCAGTTTTAGTTCATTGTAGTTACTCCAATACCTGAAGGGTTTCAGCTACAATAACATCAACCATCAAATTCAAAACCACGCACTGGATTTGATACATTTAAAAAGCAGTTGTGCACCACAGCTGTCAGCGAGGACACAAAGTTGTTCCTTTCTAATCCCTGCTCTCCATAGGATCAAACTTGTTTTTTTTATTATAGGGAGAGGACAAACATTAGGATTCATTCAGCTCTGTCAGGGTATAAAAAGGCCCTGGCAGTGGGATCCAGGGCCAGGAAGAAGGTTTGACTCACTGGCTAGTCCTGTGATCCCTGTTGGCGTGAAGTGGAACAAATCGATTTTTAAAAAAGAGAGAAAGAGCGACTTGTATGGCAAGCGTTTGAGTGGGTGGGAAAAGATGGTAAAAGTCGTCTCCTGGAGAGGCTGCGGGCGTCACGTTGGACAAGTGTGATGGGAAGTGATGTTTTCTGGTGCACGATAGGTGCTGGTTTTTAGAGGAAAACACAGCAATTAGAAAAAGGGGTGGAGACGACGAGCGGGTGGAAGAGCGGCTGTTCTACATGCGAGCAATTTCCTCGAGCGCCACTTTAACAACACAGATCGAAAAACAGTGGGTTTGACTTTCATCCTCAAAGTTTGACTAAAACACTTGCTCTTGTCAAAAACACATTTATTTCTCTTCCTCTTCAATGACTTCCCCCCCCCCACATGCTCTGTTGACCCCCCTTTCTGCCCAGACTTGGGGCGTTGCTAGGTTTTACTGTTTTCTGACTGTTTTTTTGGGGCAAACCTTCCCAATCTGGATGGCTGAAAAGCGCAATAATCACCAGACTTACCTACTTCCTGTTTACTACCCACACACCGGAGAGCAGGGGGATCGGCACGAGCCAGGCCTTCTGCTCCGCGAGAATAGACACGTTGGAGAGGGAACGCGATATCTCACGAATCCTCTTTGAAAGAATAGAGACAAACTTTCTCAGTAGAGATGACGCAGACCATAACTAATGACACAAATGAGCTCAACAGAGCGGTTTCTGTTCTTTTTTAATAGAAAAAAGATTGACTGGCTTTGATCACTCACCCTTTCATGCAGAAGATGTATTGATAAATGAACAATTATTATCCAGCCATAGTTTTTTGTATCTTAATTTGGTAGGGACATCTTTGGATTGCGTAAGGCTTGAAAAGGTTGCAGAAAGGTTACGAGTTCTAATCTAAAGAGTTTGAAATCATGAACTAATTAAATCCTGTCAGGACCAGGGAAATTTAGTTTTCTGTCTGATTGAGCTTTGTACTGATCTGGAAAAACTGACACTTAGTCCAGTTGAACCTGAGATCATCTTAAATAATCCAAGCACACCGTCTGGTCTTCATCTCCACAGGTTGCTCTCTCTACCTTTTTGTTTTGCGTGTGTGTTTTTCTTTACAATGATCATCCAATGTTTGTTTCCCATATTAATTAACATATGATCAGCCATGAAGCTTTAATTAGCGGCTATGACCCTATTACAGACATATCGTTAATGTTTAAAGATATGACAACTTTCAAATGTGCAGAGCAGAAAATATGTGCATTTATATTTACATTTTACATTAACGATATGTTTATTTTCTTCAATTAACTTCTATATAGTCAGCTGAATATATGTTATCTTTTTTTCTACCGTTATACATAGTGAGCTTAAACTGTAAAATATCAAGTCTTTCGGTTCTCTCTGCAGTTGCCAACGAGTTCATCTCACAGCCTGGCGTGTCTGCCTGACTCAAAATGTCATATTAAATAAGGACCTCTGACACAAAGTAGTGTGAATTTACCAGCAGGCTGATATTCGGGGGAAATATATTCAGGTTGGGTCAGTTATGTTGACCGGGTTGATGTTTTACATGCATGATTATAATTAGGGGAAATGAGCAATAAGCAAATGTTTGAGGAACATATGCATTATCTGCATCAGTCTCAGGTTGAGTTTGGACTCACAAACTAATCTTTGTTCATCAGAGATATTCAAGATCCATTCAAGGTCAGTCTGCTTGTTTTCTACCTCTGTGTGAAATGAAGGATTTCAACATTGAAATCTTACTCTATTATGACTGTGGACGCTTTGTGTGATGCTGACAGACGTACGAGTGACGAAAGGAGGCTTGAATCCTCTCGAGTTTTTAATAAAGTTTGCAGCAAAAGAGAATCTATTCTTATTTCTCCACCAAACTCCATCTGAAAGTCACTCTTTTTCCCCTGGATAAAACTTTTTTAGCTTATGTCAGGCTGATGTGCACTGTACAGGAGGTACAAAGTCAAAAATAGGAAGGATTATTAACAAGCGATGGAGATTTGACCACAGGGCTTGTTGTTTTTGTGGCTGAGTCCTGCTCCTGGCTGCCACACAATCAGACAAATGATTCCTCAGCCTGCTGCGCTCTCTGTCTGTCGGCTGATGAGACGTGACACTCTCCTGGCTGTGATTGCTTGGTTGTAACAATGTTTGACACTTCACACCCGCTACGACGTCTCAGACATCAACACAACTGCCTCACGGTGTGTGAGCTCACAACGTGGGGTCATATTTAAAGGAGCTCAGCACTAAAACACTAATGAATCATTATGACTCTGATTATTGTGATTACTTTTATATCAGGACAAAAGAAGGTCATTCTTGAGTCGGCCCCTCGTGCGGAGAGGTAATCACCTGTTGTGCCTTTTTCTCATTATAACATTTAAATTGTAATCAAGAGGTCGTCTTAACACAGATCAGATGCTCTTCAGTTTAAAGCTCTGTAAGAGTTTTAATTATTTTTCCATTAACTCAACGTCCAAACTAGAATAGCACTCAGTGGAGCGCAACAGTGTCCTTATGAAACCACAGTTAGATGTGCAAACACTATGGATCTGCACCAAAGTGCCAGAATCTTTTGATGTTAACACATGAATTATTACATGGGGCAAAAAAGTCCCAATCTCACAATAATACAAAATTGTATCCATCCTAATATTTGATTTGATCCCTTCCTTTCTCCAGGTTTCATGGAAGTTTGGATCACACAGAGTAAAACTCATCGCCCACTGACTGAAGCTCTGCAGCATGTGTTACAATCGTACTCTACAACTGTATGTACTATTTATAGTGTAAGAGTTTGCCATTTTGAATGTTGTTCTAAACCAAAATATCAATCTGGAATGGATTCATCTATTTGGAGATATATCGTAAATATTATAAATATAATTATTTTGTGAGGCATTCCAGCTATGGTAAGTATGTAGAGTACTTTGAATAAACAGATATAAATTTGGATCACTTTCTCTCAATTCACTTGTTTACTCTTTAACATGAGCAGCACAGTTTCCCAGATCATCTCACCAAACGCCATTCATTTCTGAATGGCAGTGTTAAAAAGCCTCACTTTCAGTACTGACAAACATACGCTGCCTTACCTGCTTCCCACCAGTCAGTTTGTCTCGTGATGGTGTCAAATGAACTGAATTTCTTGTTACACTTGACATATTAACATAAAAGCTGTGTGAGTCCCCCCACGACAGATACAATCAAACCGTGATGCTACGCAATGATGCAACAAGGTACAAAACACAGCAGTGGGGCCATGTCTCCACTACATGATCTTCGACAGACATTAATTATTTAGCTTTTCCCATCTGCTGCAGTTAATGCAGAGAACTAAATCAGTTGTGAAGGGTTTACTCAGTCGTATGTTTTATCTTTTCCAATCTCCTGCTTGTTGTGCAGCTGCAGTATGTGAATGAGGCTAGTAATAGATCTACGATGGGCAGCAGAACAGAATTGGATTTTTGCATCAAAAAGACAGTGCGACACTTTGAATGGTGGGATGCAAACCTGAAAGAGTCAAACCAAGGTAAACTTCTTTACAGCTGAGATGAAGCTTAAAAACAGCTATAAGACGGAACCAGTTTTTACTTTAGTATAATTCAGGGCCTGTACTATTTGTGTTTGACCGGTGTAAACAACTTTCCCTGTATTCGGTCCGTCCTCATCAGTTCTTGTCTAATCTTCGTTCTCCATGTCTCCGCTACATGATCTTCGACAGACATTCATTATTTAGCTTTTCCCATCTGCTGCAGTTAATGCAGAGGCCCAAATCAGCTGTGAAGGGATTTACTCAGTCGTGTGTTTCATCTTTTCCAATCTCCTGCTTGTTGTGCTGTTGCAGTATGTGAATGAACGACCTGCTCATGATAGATCTACGATGGGCAGCAGAACAGAGTTGGATTTTTGCATCAAAAAGACAGTGGGACACATTGAATTGTTGGCCAGTGTAATACTGTCAGTTACATGACTCATTTAATTTGTTTTACACATTTAAACAGCCATCAGCTTAAAAACAGTTTGATCCTTTCATGTTCTTTGTCTTTTAAGGATTAACTGTAACAGTTTTATACAAATGTCCTTAATAGTTGCTAAGCTTCTGAGTCCTGATTGCTTTTTTGTCAAAGACACATTTGCTGTGTGACGGTGCAGATTATTAGGGGATCTCTTTGCATGATGTTTTTTTAATCTTCCGTGAATGTGAAGGCCTCTTCCTTTACCCTGATTGAAGCAGGATTGGATCATCTCATTGTACAGACTAGTGCAGTTTGAGGACATGACAGAGCGGACTGACATTCTCCACATTCTCCACATGTGTGACCATTTGAAACACGTGGAAATTATCAAAAGTTTCTGATGTTTTAGGCAAGTAAAGACTTGCCTAAAACATCAAAATAAATGAATTCTTATTTTATTTCCCACCAAGGAGGTAATGTTTCACCCCTGTTTATTTATCTGTTTGAAAGCTATTAGTTTTTGTTTGGTTGAATTGTTTCTCTATAATTCTGAGGGTCTCAACCTTACTTTGGAAAGTGCCTTGAGATAACGTATGTTATTATTTGGCGCTAAAACAATACAATTCAACTGAATTGAGAAACTACTGAAGATATTTCCCTTAAACCTGATGGAAGGATGAGAGAACCCATTCAGTTTGGGCACAGATTCGTACAAAGGGGCAGATCCAGGATTCTTTTCCAAAACAGGGCATATTTTGACATTTTCATGGATTTCCGAAGGAATAATTAATGGATCTTGATGAAAAAAAACAGGCGTATTAATGGAACTGATATATATGTGTATGCACTTTGGTGCAGCTTGATTGACTGTCGGGCCTTATTGGCGGTGGTATCCGCTCTAGTGCCTTTAGTTTAATACTTGATTTAGAAAGATGATTTGTTTTTCTTTCCTGACGTAGGTAGGTGAGGAGAACTGGCATTTCTTAAATATCACAAAGATCTCCAAGTTATAATCCTTTCGATTCAAAGCCTTGTTTTGATCGCGCATTTCTGTTTGTATGATTTAACCTCCCTGATATTATCCACCCTCACTCTTCACTGTCTTCACGCTGCACCGGAGCTGTGTTAAGTCACCGTTCATGCCGAACATTTCCCTCCTCTGCTGCTTCACCTTGAAAGGCAGAAAATATTGTTTTGTTTTTTTCACTGGATGAGTTTAAAATATTGCAGCATGAAATCCGATCTCAGCTGGCGGAGATGAAACGTGCTTTGATTCAGCTTCACTATGAAACGGGAACAAAGCTGCTGATTAAAGAGTTGGACCTGTATAGTAAGTTATTAGTTTGTTGTTTTTGTAACATAATGAAAAGATAACTCAAAGTCAAAAAATAGCAAAATAAAATGCTGCAATTCAAATGGTATGAAAACGACACATACAAATTTATTCCAAGTCATTTCACTGTTTAAAAATCAATTGCAAAGTTGCTGGCTGAACTTTAAATTAGTGGACATAAACATACACTTCTCTTTGCCTCCAGGTGAAACAGCGTTCACAGGTCAAACACATCCCTGCGGCCGCAGCGCTTCACCCATCACGACACATTTACACGCTCTCCTCTTGTCTCATCAGCGCAGAGACGACACAGAAACCAATCTGCAGAGAAAGTGAACGTGAGGAGTGGCTGACATGACCATCTATCTCGCGGGACTGAGAGGGTACACACAACCTGCTGTATTGGACATCCACACACACAGTCTCACCTCTGTTTTCTGCTGAATGTAGTAGGAGGGGGGGGGGGGAGACGACGCTGGGATTAAACGGGAGGAAAAGCAAAAGCCTGATGTCTGTTATTACGCTCTGGCCTTTGAGGGATATGGGATATTAGGTTGTGTGACCTGCTGCCACGGGGGAAAAAAAGCACCATCCATCATGACCTTTGTGAGCTCCGGTGTGGATTAGAGGCAGCGTTTTCACAACAAGGAGACTCGACATCAAGGGCAAAGCAGTCTGCCACAGAGGGCTGCAGAAAAAACACCTAAACAACGGCTAGTTTATCTAAAAGCATGAAAAAAAAAACCCGGTTCAACTGAGGTTCATTGTCGGCCAGATGATGATGAATGAGAGAGCAACACCTGCACAGTAGCAGAAAGCAAAAAAACAACTGTGAATAAGGTACCCCCCCCCCCCCCCCCCCAAATACGTGCTCAGGAAAATTTCCCCTGAATAAATAAAGATTAACATTTCAACTCAACTTAATATTCACACAGCTACAGTGTACAGATGCTGCCTGGTAATGTCACTGTCCTCTGGTTTTCCCAGCCAGTTTCCCGCTGATGGTTTGGTTTGTGAATTTTACACATTAACACAACAATCTGATTTGAAATGACAGATATTTGAGTTGATTATTGTTCATAAGCAAAGCCTAATAAAGAAGAACAGTCTAAGATGATATACGTGATGCTTTTTATATAATGGCAAAGGATTAGCAGCTCAATCAATAATGTCCATCATGTCTGACTCTATCTCACCATTAGTTTTTATGTTTTCATTTGAGTCTGGCAACTGAATGTGACTTCATTTTCTGTTTGTTTATTCCCCTGCAAACTCGTATCTGTCTTGAGAATTATAAAATGCCTAAATCTAATTAGATTCATTAAATATTTGGCGTTTAAAATAGCCGATGTTTCTGAAAACCAACTTGATTCAACACTGTTTGTTTTTCTGCTGGGGGGGGATCGGGAGTGGTGGAGGGATTCAGTTGAGAGTATTTTATTTATATATATAAATACTTGGCATCAGAAACCTTCAGAAGCTGTTAGGAAAATTCTCACACACCAGAGATTGCCTGAGGGTTTTTATGCAGGAGCTCTGAATGAATTCTCTCATCCATCTCTGCGACTGTCACGTTACCCCGACCTCCCCCCCATTCACCCGTTTGTTATCTGTTGCCTCGCTGACTAGTTTTGGCATCTGACTTCATATTGTACTTCTCCTCTATTCCTGGGACTGTACGGCTCAGAGAGGACACAACTTCAGCAGCTGTAATATCTTCTCATCTCTGTGCCTCCTTTACTATGACGACTGACCGGGCTGCACTTTGTAATGATATCATTTCCTCATTAGCAGCAGCAGGAGTTTAAGCCATGCAGGCCAAAGTGCTCCTTTTCACTCTTTGTGAACAAAGGTTTCCCACAAATGGAACAGAGCAGGTAACATAAGAGTGTTTACACAGGGAGAGCAGCATGTGAGCTGAACAGCAGCAGCTCTGATGTGTTCAGGTTCAGACACACTGTGGGGTCATCCGTCTTCTGGAAGTACTCAGAGCCCATTACACAATTTTTGATAGGTCATTGAAAAAACACTCTTGGTCGTGTTCAGTTCTGTCAAACGCACGTGAGACGAATAATAGAAAAACTGCTGAAACCTCTATGGATATTCTATAATTAATAAAATGAACTTCTCCTGAACAGGTCGAATCTGACAGTCGTGTGCAAAAAGGTCTCACAGACAAAAGACATTTAGGATAATGGAACTCAGAGCACCAAGCTCCACTAATGCCTCGACACTTCTCTTATGAAACCACATTTAAATTGGCTCAATGCATATTTGTATTTGTATCCGCACCACATTGCACACACCCATATATATCAGTCCCTTATATAAATCAAGTCCATGACTTATTCACTGGAGAAATTGGTGAAAATGTCTCGCAATGTTAAAGAAAGTGTAAACAAACATCCTGGATCCATTCCAAAATTTAATGGGTTCTTTCTTGGAAAGAAGTTTCCTGTAAAAATCGATGAAGTAGTTTTTGTGTAATCCAGCTGACACACAAACAGGACGGAAACATAGAAAACAGCACCTCCCTGGCCGAGGTAATTAGTTTGTGGTTATATCAGTATAATGCTGCATCGATTTTCAATTCCCCCCCTCCCCCATCATGGATTCCATCTCCGAATCGTTGCTGTTTCATCTTTGTTTGTCGACGCTGCCCGGGCGTCTTCATGGATTTTTTCTCTGTGCTGTCAAACAAGCTTCAATGACAATTTCAGCTGCACAATCATCAGAAGTAATGAAGCACATTGTATCGGGGATGTGACAGGAAATTCATATTTGTCTCTGGCTCTGCTGCAGAGATGTAGCAGCGTCCGCAGCTCAGTGAAGTGCCGGGGCAGCAGAACATTCAGGGAACAATCAAGTATCACTGCTGAGCAAGGCAACAGGAGGGTATCGACTCGTTTTTAATGGGATAAAAACTCTAGATTAAAGCTGCTAAACCTCCCTATGGACGCAGACGTTGTCACACTCAATTATAAACACAGCTATAAAGTTCAGTGTCGTTCGATAATAGGATTTGTTCTAAATCACAGTCTCGCCCAACAGAGGATTTACAGTGTTGTACCATCTGTACGCTGTGAATGGTCGACAGAATTATCAAGGCTCAATAATTCAATGTGTTTGAAATGTTTGAAATGAAGAAACATTTGGTAAAATCTGAGCAAATGTTTGCAAAGACTCTGCAAATGTTTTAATCAGGTGTGTATGAGTACAAATCCTTCAAATCCTTTTCTGTGCAAAACTTCTTTACCTTGCTGAATGAGTCAGAGCCTCTGTTCGGAGTTTCCTTTGTTTAAAGCCACTCCATTCAAAGACACACAGCTTTATCCACCACACAAGTCTTAGCTCATAGGGCTCAGTAGCCAAAGATTTGATAGGATTAGGTTTGGCATAGCACAATATTGTTTATACAAATTCTGAACATCTCCTTAAGTATCTGGAATACTAAACTAAATGCCAGGACACTACGCTATGAAGACATGTATTTGCAGGTCCTCAAAGAACAATAAAACAAATGAGGGGATTCAATCTACAGAAACGCAAAAATGCTTTTACTTCGAAATGGGTACAGGAGGTATTGTGACGTATTCAACATTGAAATTGTGGTGCAAATGATGATCCATGTGCTCTATTCCGAGAAAACAGTTAGACCCAGGCTCTTTAGAGCAGCATGACTCACATGCTGGAGATGTGCCTTACACGCAGGACTCAAGTCTGCTGTGGGACTGCTCTATCCTGATAATACAGCCACTCAAATGAAAAGCAAGATGCTCCACGACGCACCAGCAGCGCTCAGGCCTCCAGTGTGGCCCAGGGAGAGTGCAAACCTTCATCAAGACCCAACAGTCGATGAAACTGTATTTATGATCTTTTTATTTATTTGGATCTTCTTTAAATTGCACACGTCCCCTGAATTCAAGATCGATCAATTATTCTCCGATAAATTGACAAAAAAGTGTCTTATCTCACAATGTTAAAGAAAGTGAAAAGAATCTAGGCTCAGCTCCCTGATCCAGGTCCAAATTTGAAAGAGTTTATCCCTGACTCATCCCTCCACCGAACTTCGTGTGAATCCATTTAGTAGTTTTTGTGTCATCGTGCAAAGTAACAGAGAAACAAACGCAGATGAAAACAACCTCCTGCGGGAAAGTAGGTAACAATGAAAATGTAATTTATGTATGCAATCTGATTCACAGTGAACTCACTCAGCTTTATTTTCTCCACGTTTATATGTCCCTAAAATCAGGTACCAAACCTGAGTTATTTGGGACTCTATTGATGTTTCCTTTAAACCGTCCAACAGCAGAGCCTGTGACATCTGGTGAATCTAAAGTTGGACAAGTAGATTCATAATTGCAGCCAACGATTTAACTCACATCCAATTATTTTTTCATCTCTGCTTGAGTTCTGCATCTCTTCCTCCTCTTCCCCTGCGTCACAGGGGTGTATTTAGTGGAAGGAGCTGCAAGGCTCTTGATCAGTTAGACTTGAAGTTTCTCCGCCATGATGTGATGGAATGGAACACAATTAGCGGTGCAACTGGGGAACTTTCCTCCCATGTCGTGTCAGTGGCATGGAAATGAAATGGTTTCAATTAATAAGCAGGAAGTGTCGTTCTATCCTAATGTGCTAATCTGTTAATTTTGTGACTGAGAGCGCTGGAGCGGTGGCGCCCGGGCCAGAGCGAGCTGATCGACCAGTCACTGATCCGCACTTTACATTTATCTTTGATGTATCACGTTGTGGACAGATTAGGATCCACTTTATTCTTTAAGGAGAGTGTCTATCTTTTCAAAAGCAGAGTTACTGATGAGAAAACTCCAAATCAGTTCGAGGCTCCACATCAGACAAGCTCCTTTCAAAGAGTTTATCAGATTCTTGTGGATCGTAAAAACATCAAATCTGATTCCACACTTTTAGCATTGTGAGGCATTTCAAGACTAGCTCTGAAAACCACCAAATCAGTTGGAAAAAAAGGTTCATGGTGAACAGGGAGTAAAAGCTGACACATAGGCCTGAGGCACACGCTACCTTTATATGACTGCAGGGGTGTAATGACCTTGGGGAGATTTTCATACAGTGTTAAGCAGCTGTGGACAACAGATGTGGTCAGAATGAATCATTAGCTTACTTAATAATCAATGCAGATATTTAATAGTATTAAATGTTTTACTAGTTTTTGATTAACAATATTTTAGCATCATCCGGTTATGCTATTTCTGAGCACTCGCTGGTAGCCTGTGTGTCTTTTCAAGCCTGGCCCAATGCATTATATATTAGAGTCTGTGTTATGTGCAAGGCAGGAGCAGAGTGTTGGGGTTTTCTTTGTCCTCCTGTTTCTCCTTCTCTCCTCCTCCACAGGTTCTATCAGCAGGATTGATCTCATGGCCGTACTGCTCCTCCCCTTCTTTTTTGACCTCCACTTTGGATTGCCATCCGTGACTCATTATCTACTCACCACTATGCTGATGTAGGGGTTGGTGAAGGGTTTGAGTTCACAAAACACTTTTGGAATTTCAGGGGTAACAACAGTGTTGCAGCCAAATTCAACACAATTGAAGTAAATTGTGACGAATTCTTCAAACGTCGAAAAACAACACTTGGCTTCATCCAAGTGTCCAAAGCCCGACATTTAAACGGACTCAAAAGTTGTTGTTTTTTTAAGATAAGTGTCTGCTGTCGTCCTCCTCCTAGTTACTGCTGCAGTTCTTGCTAGGGCTCATGAGTAACGTGAGTTCTCGCTGAACTCGACCCCTTCTAGGTGGTGAGTTGATATTCGGTGAATTAAACATTTTGGGTGACCTATCCCTTTAAGTCCTGCTTTGCAGCATATTAAAGGTATGTGGAGGAAGGTTGAGGGCTTTGCGTAAGTTTGAGGTGTTTTTTCAACTCATGTAGTCTGTTCTTTTCTAAACGAACAAGGTTATTGATTGACACCGCCCCCTGCATTTGTTTTGGCTCAGCAATTTTGTGGAGAAGTTAGTTTTTTTAGATAGAAGTAGAGTCAGGCCTGTGATTCTTTGTATTTATTTAATTTTATTTGGCACAAACCCCCTGATCCCATCATTCTCCACATAAGATACAGCTGGTAAATAAAATATTCAATTTAGATGTTAACTCTCTTGTAATATTGATTGCTGCGTGTTACTGTCTCCAGCTACAGCTACATTCTGGGTGCAGAGAGGAGTTTGAATAATGCAGTTTATTGACACCCAGGGCTTTAGAGGATGAGGATGAGAGTAAGAGAGCTGGAGAAGGAGAGAGATACATCTGGAGGGTCTTGTTGGATTTGTGCGGTTGGTTAAGGTGTATTATACTTTTATTATACAACCATTCAAATATCAACGGGAAACGGATTCCTTAAAAGTTTCAGCATAATATTACAACCATCAATCGTTTACGATTTAGGATGCTTGGCGCCCCCTGGCCGCCTAAATGGCTACAGCACTCTACGATTGAATCTTCAAGCCTCTCTTCCAAATATTTTTTTCAGCTTGACGAGGCGTCTGCCAGTCAACCACTGGAGCTGCATCATGACATGACTGATACTGAACAGACGACTCAAAGAGCAGACTCTGGCAGGAGAGAAGAGATAAAGAACGAGATGATGTGAGTCAGAGATGTGAGACCTACACCGACCACAGATGGTCAACCAGACGCAGCTGTTTACCAGTGAGTAAGACGTGTGCTAAGTGGCTCACTGGATTACAGCCACCCTTCTGGAGAAGACTCAAAACAACATTTCGTCTTTAAAGAAATCTGAACATGAACTTTAACGAACCAATGAAAGACTAAAAAACCCAACATTTCTCTCTTTAACCTCAACATTCAACCATTGTTTCTTGATGGACTAAAGGAGCAGGAGAAATCACACATATTAGTTGCAAATGGAAATGTATTAAAATGCCCAGATTCAGACACCACAGGAAGTGAATTATTTTCTTATTGGAAGATGAGACAGAGATGAGATTTTGAAAATTCTGATTATTGACTACTGAGAGTAAAATGAGGCAACACGCTGTTCTTCTTCCACAAGGCAAATTCTCACAATTACCTTCAATTCACACCTCTCTTACAGACCTGTGAGCTGACAAGCTTCATATTTAAACAGATTCCATTTTGTGCATTTACGGTCCTACTGTCCAATCACACAACCGCTCCACCACGTGTCCACCTTCACTTACAGTATGGCCCTCCTCGCATCCAGCCACGAATCAGCCGTCTCTCCATCTGGAGAACGTGAGATGAGAAAATAAATGAAGGGGCTTTCTTTGGGATCCTTTTAAAAAAGCTGTCTAAGTAGGTTACCGGAGAAAGTAGGCTGCCTGAGAGGCTCAGGAGACCCAAGGAGCTACTGATGTATCACTCGAGAGGAGAGGCATCCCACTTCAGAAGTCCACATAAAGAGATGGAGGATGGGGAAGGGGGAGATGTCATGTTTGTGACGCAGCAGGTAGACGGGTTAGAGGCCTCAGATTAAGATTAAGCTGCATTTATTCATCCCAAACACATGCACAGACATGCACAGGCACACTCATGCAGGTAGGGAAATTTAACCTCTGCTTTTGACCCATCTGGTGCAGAACACACAGAGCAGTGAGCGACCATGTACGGCGCCCGGGGAGCAGATGTTGGGGGAATAAGGTGCCTTGCACAGGGGCACAGGGTAGGGAGAATCCTCTTGGATTTTTGGGCAGATCAATCCATGTTCGTCTTTTGTTGTTTCTCCGTGGAGTCGAACCAGAGACAAAACCAGAGACCTTTTCTGCCTATAGTCCAAGTTTCTGCCACTAGACCATCGCCTCTCCCTCAGATGTATCCTTAAACGTCGGGGGGGGGGGGCTTATTTGGCAATTTTCAACCACCATATAGGTCATATAGGCTCCACAGCAGATGGAGATGTGCCTCAGGTGAGTTGACGAGTTACCTTGTGCAAATGCTAGACTTAATTTTGTATTCTGTGTTTTGACTTTTTATTCCCTTCAGATTTATTTTTTTTGGTGCATGACCAGAATCTTGTTTTCATTATTGTAGCTACGATAATAATAATAATAAACATAATTAACACAGCTCTTTTCTTAACAAATTAAGTCCGAAACTTAAAAAGGGGAATTGTAAACAGCAATTGAAACATAATTAAACCAGATTGGTGAAGAATTATTTTTGAACAGAGGTTCCTGGTGAATTTGAAAAGCGAAGACAAATTATGTCGACCCTAAGCGATGTATTTTCTCTTTTCATTTGAGGCACTTCAAGTTGAAGGGCTACTAAAGTTTCCTGGTCCGATTTGTTTTCACTGATTACTAATGCATTAACTTCTGCAATGTTTCCACCATTAGAAGTTACAACAACCTTAATATATATAGTATTTGTTACTATTGAATTTATACTTTGAATTCACAATCTCACTAAAGTCAAACCAGAAAATTTTACATTTTATTTCAATGAAGTTCGTTGGAAACAGTCGAGTCTTGACAGAAGTTCCTTATGTTGTTAAATGATCCAAATTGCTGCAGTCATAAATCGAAAGGTCACTGCCATGGTTAACGGGTAAGTAAGTAGCAAAAGACTAACTCACTCGAGTAAGTATTAATGTTTGTACTTCATTTTTATTTGATTTGTGTGCTCAGCCATGACTGAAACTGTGGCTCCGTTGCTAGAAGCAG
Organism: Platichthys flesus; assembly: GCF_949316205.1. Classification (NCBI taxonomy): domain Eukaryota; kingdom Metazoa; phylum Chordata; class Actinopteri; order Pleuronectiformes; family Pleuronectidae; genus Platichthys; species Platichthys flesus. Next base: position 21,316,543 of record NC_084946.1, read on the forward strand.
AGCAGCGGTAAAGGTTAACTGTGTTATCACTGTGTTTCATCCCCGCTCTGTGACTCTGCTGTAAATGTAGGGCGAGGTACAACAAATCATCTTGTTGAGGGACGACAATAGTAGACAGTGACCAAGCGTCAATTCATCTCTTGTAAAAATGTAATTGAACAGAAATACAATAGAGAAGCTTATAAACACATAGAAAGAAAAAGCCCAGAACTTGCCGACAGAATCATCTTCTTTTGCACTCCACAACAAAATTCAGATTATTGACTTTTTAATTAAAATAAGAAAACTGAGAGATAATCTAATTAAATAATAACTGCATAAGCTGTTTGGAGAAAACTAATTAGAATGAAGAACAATAAAGAACTAAGAGCTACGTGCCTGAACAGCACAACAAACTTCAGCTTTATACAAAAACAAAAGAAATCCCTTCCTCTGGAAATTTGTATTCACACATGGTTCCAGAGGAGTTTAATAAAACTGGAAGGCAACACACTGAACAGACGTGTTATAAACACATCTGGCCTCTGGGTTTGCTAATGCTGCAAGGGGGGGAGGGGGGGGGGGGGGAGAGAGACGGGAAACAGAAGCATTACTTTATCAGGCGTGAATGCAAAATATTACTGAGTGTGTTTCCTCCACAGGGGTCAAATATGCACCAAAAATATTGCTTGAAATTTCATCATAAAGTCGACTTTGAACACACTTTCCAAGATATTTAGCATTTCAGTGCTTTTTCGTTGAATATCAGAGAATTGGTTCACTTCAAACAACATAGAAAATGACTAAATATATTTTTGGGCCATGATAAGACACATATTCTAAATTTGGTCTGGCAGCTTTAATAGAATGAGATATTTGGGCAGTTCGTGTGTGTGTGTGTTTGTGTGTGTGTGTGTGTGGGCGGGTGTGTGTGTGTGTGTGTTGGTGTGGGTGTGTGTGTGTCATTCGACAGAAGATGAACACAAATTAACGAACTAATTCCATTTTTCCCCACCACTGGGGATTAATAAAGACATATAGAGCACCCATGGGCATCCACACAGCTCAATCACAGCAGCCACAGCTTTCTCTCCTCAGATGTTCTTGTTGTAAGAAGTCTGGGCTGCTGGCGCTGTGTTTCGCTGGTTGGTTCAGTAAACCATGGCCCCGGGTTGATGAATTCATACCAAGATGGAAATAATATTAAATAACACAGCAACACAGGGCCTCCTCTCTCCGCATAATTGTTTTTCAACATGAAGGAAAAGGTGGAATCATTTTTTTCCACTCCACCAAGCAGGTTATGTTTTCATCGCCGCTTGTTGGTTTGTCCGTCAGCCAGATTCACGCAAAAGCTACAGAACAGATTTTCTTTCTTTGGGTCAAGGAAAACCCCCGGCACTTTTGGATCAGATTCAATAAAGAGGACGGATCCAGCTTTCCCCCCCACTTTCTTTTACACTGCTGTTTTATTATTGCAAATTTCGAAGAGAATGAAGAGATCTTGACAATAGGGCGTGTGTTGAGTGATAATTAAAAGGTTTGTAAATTTGGTGAATATAATAGCTTTGGATGTATTCAATCTCAATACATGTAAATGGATATATGGTGATGAAGACGCCAATCAGTGAGATCCTCTGGCTGAGCATTCCTAATCATTCCTAAGTCTAAGCTGAAAACCAAGGGAGACAAATCCTTTTCCTTGAGGGCCTGTACACTTTGGAACAATCTGCCGGGCGAGATTAGACCAGCAGAATCGTTTTATCTCACTTTTTAAGACACATCTTTATAAAAAGCTTTTATCATGAGATGTCTGTTGCTTTTATTATCTGTATCTTTATAATTACGTTTTTTTTTATTAGTTTCATATAGTTTGCTGTTAAGCACTTTGTAACTTGTATTGAAAAGTGCCATACAGATGAAGTTATTATTATAATCGATGACAAGCAATATATTGTTTTGTATTATATACAGAGCATAAAGGCTTTAATTTGAGAACTCTAAAGTGGCTATCATCGGTGTTAAAGCGACAATTAATCAAATGTCAAAGTGAGAATAATGTGACAACGTGAAAGGGCTCAGTCATAATGAGGAACTTACAGAGATTTATTAACCAAATCTTACTGACCTTTAGATTCAGCTCATTTTTAAGCTGCAACGTTTCTATTAAAATTCTCTCATGCTGTTCCCTGCTACAGTTTCCATTTCCCCACAGTACCTGCTCAGCAGCAAACAGCAGCAAGAAAGATTTAAAGAAGTTGAGTATTTAGCTGTACAGAGGTATTTCCCTCAGGGGTTGCTGAGACCAGAAAAGAGAGTTATTGGACGTGCATTCATCAGGTGGCCAGAAAAACGACTCCCCATTGTTCCGTTACTGATGATGGTGACAGAATTTTTTTTTAAACCACTGGTCTGGGCAGGGTCTAACATTTACTGCAATCTGTCGATGCACAGGGCACTTAAAATAATGTATTTGTTGCCAACATATACCAGTCTGGATGTCACAAAGATAGATCACAATCGGGGGAAACCGTGTTAACCAATAATGTGTGATGATATCAGAGAATGATATTCAGTAAATGCAGGGACCATCTTCTATTCTCTGAGAACAAACAAAGACCCAATCAGCAGGCAAGTGTCTGCGTCACTGTTTTTCGGTCTTCCTGCTCATCCAGAACAAAACGCTGTGCCGAGACTAATGGGGGGCAGCAGCGTTAGAAACCAAAACGTTGTAGTACAAACTTCAGAGTCAGCTCTATATTCCACGAGGTCTGTCAGCCAGGGTTCAGCTGAGGGGAATATGATGACGGGTAGCGAGAAAGAAGTCTGGCAATAAAGGCAGAGAACTGTTCAGGATTGAGCCTTTGACGCTCTTCCTTATTGTTTCCTTATTGTCATAAATGAGGGCAACCTCAACAAATGTCTTGAGTATAAATAACAGTTTGACTCAAAGAATGAATGAACTCAATTGCTATTTCATTACCAAGCTAAACCAATACAGTCTCATACAAAAAACTCCACTCACATTATATTACTTACATAAATTACTTTGGAGAGGTTTGATTTAACTTTATGGTCATTCTGCACACAGCTCTCTGTGGTGCTGTTGAATTGTAATGTATAATACTGAGAAATGACTCTGCCCCAGTAATATGAGTGAAGGCAGACATAAGTTTTAACATCTGAATAATGATTCGGAACCCATAGGGTACATCTCCACTTCTCGTCTACTTTCTGTTTTTGTTGAGTAGAAGTAAAACTAATGACCAATGTGTTATTCACGCAGTAATAAGTACTTATGGTGTAATTATATATCTCTGGTGTCTGAAGTGTCTGACCTGATGACTTGTGATGACAGCGAGGACAATCAGTGGTACAGATCAGGATTACACACAGTAATCCCCACCTTCTACAGCGGCCCCATTGAAAGCATCCTATTCTACAACCTGACCTCCTGGTTCACAATCTGTGAACAACACCAGCTCAATCGGATAGTGAAGACAGCAGCAGGATCATTGGTGCCCCTCTCCCCTTTCTGATGGAGCTATACCAGCAACGCTGAATCCACAGAGCCACTGGCATAATCAGGAACCCTCATCACCCTTCTCTCGGCCTGTTTCCCTGCCTGCCTCCGGGGATAAGCAGGGGTACAGGAGCATCTGCTCCAGATCCAGCTTAACAGCGTTTCCTCCAAGCGATCAAGCTCATAAATGGACTGGGCCCCCCTCCCACTTCCACCTGCAAGCCCCTCCCCCATAAACACACACACTCTCACACCCTGAAAATCAGTCGCATTGGTCTGGACTGAAATGTACTTACACAAAAAGCACTTTAAATGCAACTAACCAATTGATATGTGAATATGAATGGGATTAAACTTCTTTCAACATTGGTTTTAAATCTATTTTAAATATTAGTTATTGTTGTTCACTTCTTATTTTTTATGAGGGAAATGCTCTGGATAATGTTAATAAATAAATTTAAATCTTGAATTAAAAAGGTAAACATATGGAATTATTTAAATTGAAATGTAACATCTGCTGTACCTTTAACTACAACACAGTCTCTTTTTAAATATGGGCAGGGTTATATTCAACTGGGAGATTTAAGTCTTCATCTAACAATTTCCTAAAGCCAGATCGAGAATGTAGTGTCCTCAAGGCTTCAGGCTTAATGAAACAATACGTTTGTCACTGTGAGAGGGATTGAAGGTCTCATAGATCTGCATTACACAGTGAGTGTTATACTCGAAGGCACAGGTGAAAGAACTCTGCTCAGAGTGTCATGTCAGGGCAGATAAGTGACACACAGACATGTCATATCACTTACTTTAGCCAGCTACATGTGAGGCAGGGTGAGCGACTACACCCCTGACAAACATTTTGTTATGTCAGTTTTAGGCGTATGTTCAGGTAATTCCAAGACTATCATCATTACCACCACACAGTGCCACTCTCCCATTTCCCGGGGCTAACATCTGCTCAGCTGTGATAGGTTTTAAATATGAGGCAGCAAAGCTTCCCCCAGCGACCTGGCAGTCGCAGAATAAATTACATGTGAAATTTTCTATGAGGGTAATAATGCAGGGATTTTTTTTTTTTGCCATTAGGAAAATCTGTTTAGTTTCATTGTTATTTACATACTGGTGAATCTCCTTTTATTTGCTCAGCCATGCATGAGAACTAAATTTTGACTGAACAACCGAAATCAATACAGTGGGTTTTCAGAGTAGGTGTCCCTGTGATTTTCAGCAAATCTCTTGAATTTGTCTCTCAGCTTGTATTTCATTTCCACTCTTCAATCCCTCCAACTGCAAGCAGACCTTGTGTGATAGAAATGTGATCGACCCATCAGGGAGAGAAGATGTAGATCGGACACATAAAGATGGTTTACCCTTTCTGGTTTCACGCTATATACCTGTCTCCTTGAACATAGAGTTTTATTTGAAAATAGCCTTTACTGCTGACATGCTTTGATATATGTATTTAATATGAGCATGTTAACATCCATTCAAGTTATCCTGTTGAGGTTATGTCTGGTCAGCATGAAAACAGACAAACCTATGAAGGTATGAGAGCAAAATGAAATAATATTTTATGTGCAGGTTAAAATGAACTGATGAACTTGACTATACCTCGCTGTTTGTCAAAATCAGAAACACATGTCGCCACAGTAATTTGAGGTTTATTACCATGCACATGTTGGCACAGCTAAAAACACGGCAGAGACTGATGAAGATTGACAAGATGAAAGTTTAAATATAACACTAGAAACAAGAAGTTATTTTGAACAGAAAATACCAAGAGATCACAATTAATGGGAAATAACAACCCAGCCGTTCTATCAGCTTCACCTTTCAGTTATTGGTCCAAGTTATAAATATGTAAGAATAAATCAAGATGATCTAAACAGGTCGGGTCCAGGCTGTTTGTATCACTTTCTTTAAGATTATGAGGTCCCTTGGTGGATTCATGAGCTCCACTGGGCACCATGCTATTGTTGTTCACGTAATATTTAACCTATGAACTCTGAAAGTTTCACCAGTGCCGAAAGACATGTGGGAAACCCTATGCAATACATGTAGTCATGTTTAAACACATCTGATTGAACTTCAAAATCGATTGTAATAGATTGTAGCATGAGTCGATAAGCCCCTAACATTATTCTCTTTTGTTGCACTGTTTTGACACAACAACATTTTGTGGATGTTGTTGGATAACGAAAGTCTATGAAATTTAACAAGAAGATGCATTGTTTCCATTTAAGTACTTCAATACTCACTCTGATTATTTTGAGGTTGTAAGTGGGTTCACACAAGAGAGTCTGCCAACATCAACCTGGATGAGACTCAAAACTGTGAAAAAGTTACCTGTGAAATACTGGACGCTTCTAACGTACAGGCCTTTTCACCCACAGGTTATTTGTATACTACACATGTGCTCATTTGTCTCATTTGACTTGTAGCAAGACCATTGGGGGCAGGACGGGATATGTGTCATACCATCGCCATCTTTACTGTTCTATTAAGTGTTTTGTCTCTTTGTCTATTGAGCAACACAACTCTGCTCTATACAACTGTTGACTGACGGCGGCAGCTCCATGGCAACATAGGCAAAAACAAAGTTGATTTTCAGGGTCGTTAAATCAAATAACTAAAACTTTCCCATCTCAAATGTACCATCGCCATATCTATGATGACCAATGATGTTAAACAACTATAACTATCTGCAGACCGTTACTTTCAAAGCACAGGAACACCACTGCACCAGTTTACTCACACTGCAACAGACAAATGATGATGATCCTTAGGTTGAGATCAGAATGTGAAAACCTACACCTTCGATATTTTGCATACAACTATGGATGGGATGAACACCTCAGAGACAGACTCAAGGCTAGATCTGTAGTTCTGAGAGAGAGAGAATCACTTTTTTGAAGTGATGGAGAATGTCTCTTGAGAAGAGGCGAGATTCCGAAAGGGTCCGGAAACTGGAAGGGAGCTGATTCTAAATGAAAGGCTGAACAAAAAGGCAGCTCTATAGTAGCAGGACGATCAGCCGAAAGAAACTAAAAGCATGTTACAGTATGTATGAAAACATGTTATTGATTCTCCAGAGGGGCTGTGTGTGTGAACGCCAATGTCCCCCTAGCCCCCTTGTATAAAGTCAGCAGAAAGTCCAGAGGAGCCAATGTGAGAACACAGCAAGAGATCCACCACGATGAAACAAATATCTCACGAGGAAAAGGCGGAGCAATACACATAGAAGACAAGAGAATTTGTGGTGATAAGGGCCAACGTCGATGTGCTGTAAACAAAAACATTTGATTTCCATAGCAAAATCTACATCCTGCAAATGATTTGTTGCTGTTGTGAACGTGTGCAGAGATCCCTTTTGTTCGTATGTAAGGCAAACCGCGGAGAAAGTCCAAGCCTCAGTTCTCAGGAGTTCCTGCGGAGGATATGTCTGAATACAGCTCATGACAAAAAAAGGGAAAAGGCTGCACGTGTTTTATGTATGTCCCTGTCCGACTGAAGATATTAATAAAAGAAAATGGTCTGAAATATAATGTTATCGATTCTTCTGATGCTCCCTGCTTCACCCCACGCCACGTCTCTTCCATCATCCCCCTGCTTTCATCTCGTAGAGGCTGGTGAGAGAGCACACAACATCTTTGTGCCTTGCAGAGACCTCAACCTACCATCAACAGAAAGCTTTATACAACCAGCTTCCAGTTTCTCTGTGTTTCCAAAAAAGCTTCTTGCATCAAGCTTTACTCTAGTGTGTTGTAGGTTTCTTATTTATGTAAAACAGAAATACAAAAAAACCTAGCCCATGTTTGCATTACACACACACACAGGCTTACAAACCCTCTAAAACAGTTAAAGTGATAGCAGAGGCCAGAATCATTATAGAGTGGTCCAGCTGGCCAATCAGAGCAGACTGGGCTTAATCGGGGGGTGGGGGGGGTGGGGGGGACCTTAGAGGGAACCTCAAGTACTACCACTAATAAAAATTACAAACCTTAATATGAGGGTAATACATCTCTAACAAAAGTTCCATGTACTCAGTGAGACTGTACTGGGACACATAGGTGCTTTGAACTAAAAGGTTTATTGAGTCTCATTAATATGCGTTTCAACAAAAGGTGCTAACCCACAAGATGGAAATTAACTTGTACATCGTGACTGTGTTTAACAACTTAGTTTAGCTTTCTAAAACTATTTGATTAGCACCAAACAGAAAGTAGCTTACTACTGCAATTGGTTAATGTTTGGTTTTCTGGGTATTTCTTTGGAAAATGAGTGTTGAGGGTTTAGCAGGGACATTAATTATTCAGATAATCTCCCAAAATGAACCTTATGATAGTTATGACAGAGAAGTCAGGGGATCATCAAAATCACAAGGATACATCCTCTGCGATCATAAATATCTGTAGCTAACAGAGAGACAGGAATATCCCTAAGCCGACAGGATTTATCATCTGGGGACCATGAATGTCTGTACAAAATGCATCCAATAGTTGTAGAGATAATTCAGTGGGGACCAAAGTGGGGACTTTATCATTATCTATGACCCAAATGTTAGTGGAAGCAAGATTTTTCTAAATGTAGCTTTTCACAAGTGGAAAATTGCTTTTCAGCAAATAAATAAAACACAAAAAAGGCATCTCAGTCAGTGGTAGTGATACAATACAAAGTACTCGTAACACAGGCTTTGACTTCCAATAAAAGCATTTGAACTTTAAGTTTGTTCTTTTGCACTCCATCGAGTAGCGAGTGGTTCGCCGAAATCAAAAAACTCAACCTTTGCCACCACTCACAGGTCCTCGATGCAATTCACCTACAACAGGGCCCTGTTATTTACAAAATCACCTATGTTTTGCTGTCTGGGGGCGTCTTTGGTGTCCAGCTGTCAGTGACTGAAAGAGACGTTTGTTTACCACAATCAATCAGAGCGAGCAGAGGTAGCGCAGATCCCACAAATTACATTCAACCACTTAGCTCCTTCTCTCTCTCTCTCCTCTGTCTCTGTTTGGCAGGTTGAAAAAAACCCAGCAAAGTGAAACATTGAGTTCACGGCTCTAGTATGGAAACAGAGTATGAACAAATAAATAATTTATTTATGTTATATACCGAGGAAACAGAAATTAATCTCAGGACACACTGTACAACTGAGCAAAAAGTCACAGGGGAAATAAACTTTTTTTTTCTTACCTGCCTATCTCCTCGCAGAATTCAATTCTACTCTTTGGTTCAATACCAGACATGCCCCTGTGGAATGTGCTGGTCAAAATGATTAACTTTTAGTCGAAGCCGCTCGCTCACCAATATCTCTATTTTCCAGTGTTTAAAGTGTGTGTACTGTGTGCCCACAAAAGATCCATAAGGCTCTACATTCAACTCACTAAAAATAAAGACTGCTCTATTATAAACTCATGGAAAACAAAGGTGTTCCTTATTTCTCATTCTATGGAGCAGTTGCACAATAACTCCTGTATGAAGGAGATGTATTTCAGAATTTGATGATGAAATAAAATGACACATTCAGAAAAATGCTCCTGTAACAGATATTGTATAGTAAATTGCTCGATTATGTATACTCCTTCATCAGTATTCAAGAAGAATGTTTGCAATGTAGTTCATTGGGTGGGAAGCCATCTAACTAGCTGTAAAATGTTAGGTAGTTTGGTCCAGTGGTTCTTGTTACAAGATCAGGGTCCAACAGAAAGACAAGTTAGCAAGCAGCTATTTAATGGTTGTAAACTAGCTAAGCAGTTACCTACAGTTTCCAAACTGACACTTAACTTTTTCAAAATCTTTTCACAAGGTAGATTAGATCTGTGATTCTCAAATGAATATGTAACTATATATTATAGAATAAAGCTATAGATATGTTCATTGATCATTAAAGAAGAGCGTGATATTACTTACGTTTTCTTGTTCTACATGAGTGAAGGACCGTTACTGTATTCTCCAGGTTACCGCAAGCTACTTCAAACCAGATGTTCTAGACGTTTTTTTGAAAAGGGTGCAGTGCCAAGTCGTACTTGAAGGGCAGATAAGAGTAGCTGTATTCTCAACTGGCCTTTTGTGTCAATTCCTCACCGAGAGAACTTCATGTACTGATCTACACTACACAATTGCAAGCACCTTCAGATCACATGTTCTATTACCTATTCACAAATTCAGAAAAGGTTTGATAGAGATGCACGTATTAGACGTTTCCAGCTCATGCCTAATGTACAGCGATGGCCTTTTAGTAGTATTTGTCATTAATAAAACACATCAATGACAGAAAATTGTGAACCATAATGCAGTTGACCAAGTTGGCTGGTGAATCATTACACCAGCCAACTCTTTTCAATTGATTTAAGCAGCGGGGCGAGCCACAGTGCAGCCTGCTGTCTGCTCACACATGGGGCAGAAACATTTCAAGTTTCAGAGTCCAGCCGGTAATATTTATTATTCAAAAGCTTGGCATAACTTCCACTGGCCTGCAACGTACAATATATTCCGTATTATATTACACAGCATATTTTAAACTTTCATAGAATCGCTTTTATTTCCAGTCAGATGCATTATCTATCGAGTCCAGTGTGTGCACACATCTCACAGGATCGTTTTGTCTTTATGGTCTTTAGTGCGAGAACAGTTCATAAATCTAATTTCACATTAGCCGTGACCATTATGGAAATCACAAGGAGCCTGTGAGGGATAGAGGGCTAAGAAGTCAAGGAGGAGAGCACATTGCAACTCAGACCACATTGAACTGGGGGGTCCCCGGAGGACCACCTAGCAGCTTGACCAGGTACTCACCTGACTCAGCCTCTGCCTGCAGCTGAGGGAACTGAAGCCTTATGTTAATACCATGATACTGTATGCACACTCCTCCACCTCAGAGTTAAACTCATACTAACAGATGGCCTGTTCGGCTGCTACACTTTAATTAATACCGACGAGACATTTCGGTTTCCATAGAGTGTTATGTTCTATGATCACTCCATTAACTATGCTTTTGCATATTTAGTTGTCAAATGGAAGTTTGTTTTGCACCTGCTTAATATGTCCCGTGAGACGTTCTCTGTGTTTGACCTGATGGAATTCAAGATGAGCTGTGATTGGCTGGGACTGCACACCCATGTTTTTTTGTAAAGATTTAGGCCACATATGGCATTTTCTGTTACATCATTTAGTAAATGACACAGCTGAACACCTACAAGGGAAGAATATGCAGTGTTTGTGTCACTTAAATCTCTACAGGCCTTTACACAGCAGATATTCTGAAATGAAATCTTAGGAAAAGCATTAGCTTCAGTTTTAGAGGGCTGGTGTTTTCCATGCTGGCTCAGTGTCATTTATTTCAGAAAAAGTCAGCCTTCTACAATAAGTCATAACAGCCCAATTCCAAATATCATGTTATAATCGTTGTATTTTTGCATCCAGCCACTGTATTTATTAATTTACTTACTGTATTTTGGCAGTAAACAGATTTATCTACATTCAACTGCCATTTGGAGTTTCACTTTATCTTGAAGCATTCTGCACTGCTATAGAAATCCTAAAACTGCACATTAAGTTGTTTAACTGAAAACCGGGTCTCTCTCAGAACAGAGACCCAATCAATGTGGGGATATGTTTAAAACATATCGGACTTTCACTCTGTGCTGAGGGAGAAACTGTGAAAAACAAACAGGTTCAACCATCCAGCATAAACACTTCAGGTGTTTTTATGCTTTGGCAATGAAACAGCATAAATTCCCGGCTGCATTCGAAAAATAAAGTCAGGAGCTGTGGACTGCCCATCTTGGCTGCTGTTGAATATCTCCCTTCTACGCAGTTTCCAGGTAATTCAGTTATTTCTTACCACTGTATGAAGAAGTCACAGACTGGTAATTGTGATGAAACGTGTAACTTCTGTGCTATAAACACTGCTCTATACTCTATACTATATTACACTTTTTATTATTATTCTTGTATAATAAACCTTGTTTTAGCAAACTCAAAATCAACATAACTGTGACGCATGTCATAACAGTTTGTGAAGAAGCTCTTCCTGGACTCAAAGTGAGATAGTTTGAGTTTAGTTTTTGGAATAGGATACATGTGGGCACTCTCTTTGTAGATATTAAAATGTCTTTATTGTTACAGCATGCTCCTGTGGACTTAAAAAAAAAAAGAAGCTTTGGGTCATTTCGGCATCTAGCTTTCGTCAGGGAGTCACACAGATGACTTAAAACAATGGTTCCTTTTTGTAGTGCTATTCAGCCACCTGACCCTGGCAGGACAATACCAGCCTTTCAACAGCTGCAAAGAGATTGCCTTGGAGTTTTTTGTAATTTTTCATAACTGTGATGCAGTTGGTCTTTGAATGAATGTCCTAAGTTGTGTTTATATTCATTTGTGCGGTTGCCGACTCCATTTAAATGGCTGTTGATGTTGATTTATGATGAGGTTTGTGGGAACATCTAGATCCATCAATGCACACATCCATCAACGTTCACAGGACAGGCCTTTGAAAAACATGCGGTACACACACTGAAATGCAGACGGAATTTTTGTGGGCAGAGGACGTTATTGATGAAGTTGTGATTGCCTGCAGGATGCCACCTGTTTGGACGCGGGTGGACATCCATCACTGACGTTGACATAAAGAATAGCTATCCTCAGTCCTCGAATCCCTCCACTAGAAAATAGTTTTCCTACAGTATAATGACATTAGGCGTTGATATGTGTATCTGTGTGAATTTGCTTTAGGTGGCAGAGCTACAAACTTGACTCAAGGGAGTGGCGGCTCTCTGCACCCCATACTAAATGGTCTGGAAGGGAAACAAATGTACAGCTGGGACTATGAGAGCCCTTGGAGTCAGCTAGCATCACAGATGTTTACTGGTTTGAAACTCGTCCTCTGTTGTTTTCATAAAAGGCTAAATGGCAGAATCAATGTGTTTCTGAGCACCAGCTGCTTCATCTCTCCACCTGTTTGCGACGGTGCGTCTGACTCATCATGTTAGAGATTATGTGAGAGAGTAAATTGGGTCTGATGGCAGAATGGGGAGGGAACGAGTGGGAGTTAGAGGGACAGGCAGGAAGAATAAGATGTGTGGAGAGGTGGAGTTGGTGGGATCAATGAGATCATTTGAAAGCCTGGAACATTCATTGTGCTCAAGTGGTCATCTTGTGGCTCACTTATGAAAAGGCTGAGCCATCGTCAGCCGCTATCAACGTCATCAACCACTCAGTCATCAACACAATGCAGCGCCCCCGCTAGTCATCTCTTGTTTCTGACATTTTACAGTGTGTGAATAAGAGATGTTGACAGAGAAATGATGGGCGGATCGACAACACTAGATTTGTTTGACCACTTAAGCACAAGAAATCGAAGTTGGCTTGTTAACAACCATCTTTTTTCGGCCCTGCTGAATGCCAAAACAATCAACTACTCTGAAAGCAATGGTGAAAGACAACTAAGCACATTCACTCAAGTACTGTATTTAAGTACAATTCAATGGTACTTGTGCTTTGTTTACGGTCGATATCAAAGTCTGTACTTTTGAGGGTACAGACTGAAATACAGTGCATAGGCACCACCCTGTGTCAAAGTTGATAGTCATCTGATTTATGTCGATATTACAGGGTATCGATTCACATTAAATGTAACATTGCCAATTTTTGATCCCAGAAACTTCATCTTGGTAAAAGAGCAACCGAAAACAGAGAGGAGGAGCATTGATGGTAAAGCACCCAAGAGCCAAAGAGCAAGCAGAGACCAACATGACTAGTCAGAGTTATCAAGGGTCAAAATCGATCAGAAGTGTTGTTAAACTTTTCAAAAGTCATTACACACAGCGCTCACTGCAGGATTTCATTCAGACAACTCCCGTCTGAAATGTTTACTGCAGCAGCAGCAGAAATAGTTAGATCTTGGCGTCTAGGCTCCGACTTCATCACCTCCTCAGGTTTAATTACGGAGACATAATGAGGAGTCATGACAAAATACTTTAAACCCCTTATAGGAGCCCACAGGTGGAAGCCCGGGTGTTGGAGAATCAGCAGGCAGCATTACTGACGCAGGCCAGCAGAGGCATTGGCAAGCAAAGGGAGAGATGGGAAACCTTTGCAGCTTAACTAGACCGACAATTTGGTACAGTGTGCGTAGAGGACTGTGGGGAGTGTTGCATGTCACATGATTAGAGCAGTGCTGCTCGAGTTGACTCCCTGAACTACAAGCATCGCTCCATTTGTGATGCAAAATTGAATTCAACTAATACCCAGGGGATTCAAAACCGTCCATCAGTGTAACCCCACTTTTAACAGCTGTAATATTAAAGTGATGCACACATGTAATGCATCAATAATTACCATGCAAATTAGGGAAAGGACCATTCTGCTCAATGAGTGCTTTGACCTCTGCTGAACTGTCAAGTTGTTGTTCTGGTGCAGGACTGCTGTGCTGTGGCTCCTCCTCTAACCAGAAGGTCAACGGTTTGATCCCAGTCTCCCCCATTACCCATGGCAAAGTGTACTTGGGCAAGAGAGTGAACCGCAAATTGGTCCTGTGTTTGAGTGATGTGTAATAAAGTGCAGCACATAGATGCACTGTATGAATGTGTGTGTGAATGGATGAATGGTAAGACTGTAATGTAAAGTGCTTTGAGTGGTCAGACTAAAAAAGTGTTAAAAACAGAGCATTTATGAGTTGTAACTTTTTTTCTACCTTAAGTCCATTGTCACTTTCCATAGTAAAGAGGCAGGGGGATTAGAGGAGGGGTGATATTAAATGTAATACAGGGCCCATGCAGGCGGAGGAACAATGCAGATACTGCTCCACAAAATGTGTCTTTTACGAAGCTTCTGTTTAAAAGTATAAACTTTGGCAGATGGGAACGGTGAATAATTGCTGCATCTTTTTTATCGATGCTGACCACTGTCCAGCAGTGCAAATTAAATACAGCTCATGGAGACATGCAGAGAGAGGGGGGGAGAGAGAGAGAGAGAGAGAGAGAGAGAGAGAGAGAGAGAGAGAGAGAGGAAACAGCGAAAACATTTTCCTACGGAGAGATGTTAAAATCATGTATCATGAAGATCATTTTAGGTCACCAGAACAATGAGTCCTATACAATACAGTAATACTATTGAGTAATCAAAAAATGGACCTTAAAGTCTACAGTTCAGTTCAGTATATTCAATTTACCCTCTACTCACATGATGACCACATGATTTTACTTCCGCAACTGAAAGTGTCCTTACATCATATATTCCAGTTATTCAGATATTCATTTGCAAAAATGCATCAGAAAAACAACAACACTGTTCTATTGAAAAAAACTCCTTGCACCCCTGACAGTAATTCACATCAGGGTTGCTAAATAGTCCCCAGGTGCGTTGCTATCAGCACAAGAAAAATCAAATTGTTCGCTTTCAAACTGACCATATGGTAAAATAAAGATTTAAAAATTTGGACGAGTCCCTCGCCATCAGATTAACCTGATAATTGCCATTTTCTTTGCGAAAAGTGTCGAGGAGAGGATGAGCACGGTCTGACAGAGAATTTCTTATGGCAACAGTGATTCTATATCTGAGCCAAAAGTTTCCACAGCCAAAAGGTTTTCCAGGACGAGCACCAAACAAGACAGTCTGCATATTGTGCTGAGGACAGTAGAGGAACACAATGCTGACAGCTCAAGGGGAAGTTAGCATTGTGCTGCTGCCTCGACTGAAGAGACAATGACAGGAGAGAAAGGGCCACAGGGGACGATTTAGACTGAGCTGGTTCATCTCCATGGTGACTCCTCACTTTGTAGGGTTCCTCCACTCCTCTGTGCCAACTCAATATCTCTAACCAGGTCAAGTTATTGGAAATCTAGACCTGTGCATCTCGATGAATAATACTTAGGCCCCACTCTTCTCAAGGCTTTTTTGGGTGAGCACAATTAAAATGTTTTCAGTTTTGTTTTTCATTTAACTCTCATTCTTAAAAGCTCATTTAGTTTTGTTTCCTCTTGTCAAATATGTTTGCAATGACAAGGTGCCACATTTACTTTTCAAAGAGGAGAAATAATTATTGAAACAGTGGTTTGCTGAATTGAGACAAACAGACAAAGAAGTTTTGTTTCTAGTCATCAACCATGTTGCGTGCTTATTCTAAGAGCCTGACTGATATGGACACAGTTTTTATACGATGTATATCAACCAATAAATATTAGTCGAATCTACCAGAAAGTTGAGAGGCAATATTTGTCCATTGAGATAAATTGCGAATAATGGGCAGTAATTAATCTATTAAAGAGGATTTGCCAAGTCTATAGTGATTAAAGCAGCAGATTAAAGTGCATGAACTCATAGTCAGTTAACAAGTCTTATTCTTTCAGCCACAGTTGAAGGTAAAATACTCAGTAAAACTAACACTGCATTGTAACTTACAACAAACATCACTTAAACTGAAGTAAACAGATAACATTTGTGTGTATGGAGTCCAACATTCAAATACAAAGAAGAGGTTATCTTTGTCTTTGAGTGAATGCCTGTTCAGATGAGTCACATACTTTACTTTCAGGTTTTTCCAGTAGGGACAAGGAGAGTGTCAATGATTACATACACATCAGCTTATGTGCACTTGAAGTTGCATAATGATTACAACTTTGTCTTGGCTCTAGAAACATCTGATGAGTGTGAAAAAAAATGCAGTGTTTTTTTGAAAGTGCAAAGAGAAATTTTCTCTCGATGATGAAGGAAGTTCTGACAAACACAACATAACCAGCTGCTGTACGGTTTCTCATAGCAACTGAAGAGGACAAAGACTTTCCAAGACATGCAGATCTTTCATTGTATTCTTCCTGTGATTGAACAGCATGGCACAATGAGACGTGGCAGAATTTACAGTAGGTTTGTGTACGCAGACGTTTGGGAATTGGAGGAATACATTTCCACAGCATTGGACATGGGCATTCGTCTCTTTAAAATCGATGCACTCTAACTTCTCCTATGATGAAACTAATGCCCTCGGCAGCGGATCTTTCTGCCGCATGTACCACACCTTGAATGAAATGACCCTGAGAAGAAACAGCACATTTTGTTACCTTGCCACTGTGTCCTGGGAGAGTTATTCTCCAGTGAAACTATTCTTGCCTATTGATCGCCATGAAATTTGTTACTAATATCATATTCCCTGTTATTCCCCAACTGCTCAGCAAGTACCACCATGGGGTCAAAAATGGTTCTCTAATATGCAAAACCCAAAACCTTCCCAGGGGCTATTCCTCCTTTGTGGGCTTCATAGACCGCAAAGGTCAAACTGAGATGAGGAGGTCTGGTCTTCAGATGTTTTCTGTGATTTGCATCGTTAGCTAGTCCCGCCCTTACCGCTGTCGCCTAGCAAATCAGCTGCAGTTGGACATGACAAGACAGTTTCAATGCACCTTGGTTTTTAACAATTGTACCATTAGCAGTTTGGTTGAGTTGAAGCCCGATGATACGTTTTGGTCGTGAGTTTGCCTTTGTCATTATCTCTAAAGTTTGTCACTGAAGCACAATGAATCCTGGGATAGGTGGACCTGAGAAGGATCCACCCATTGGAGTTTCCGTTGCTTGAGCATGAATGGACCCATTTGTTGACTGTGTTTAAAGGAGCCTTCGAAAGAGGACATCCAGTTGCGTTCTGAAGGATGCAGCCCCTGGATTTGGAAACCTTCTAAACATTTATCAATCAATTTATCTTAAAGCACTACTGGGCTTACAGAGAGACTAATGTGGCTGCAGACGTGTAAGACTCTCAAGCTCTTATAGAACATGTTCAGTCCACTTATCTGTGCAGTTTGCACAAAGAAGGCACTTTTTGTCCTTGGACGCTCTGCAGTTTGTACACTCCTCATCCCAGAGGTGACATTTTGGTGTTGTCAGTGATGGCCATTTAATCCTATAAATAGGCTCTTTAGAGTGTTTTACAAAGCTAACTCTCAATTCGTATGTGTCTATCTGTAGTAAGACTTAATGTCGGTACAGCTGGAAAAATCCCCTTGGAGATCATGGCACTCCTGAAAAACGCTCCGTATATGTAATTGAATTCTGTCACCCGAATAGATTCGTCATTATGGCATCAGTTAAATATAGAGGTGAGAGAGGCTCTAATGTAACCTCATAAAAAGGATGTCAAGGATTTCCAGGATGGAGGAGTAAAGCGGCTGAGGAGAAAAGGGCTAGGAGGAGAGAGTGACATATTACAAGAAATGAGAAAAAGAAACCACCGCCATGGTCACAAGTGCAACAGGTTGGAATAAGACATGTTGAGAGCACATTTCATCTAGACTTTCTACTATGACATGATTGCTAACTTGAGCAGATTGTTCAGATAACTACATGAAATGAAAATGCTTTTCTCTTATATTAAAAATGAGCAAGTGTTTGATGAGTAAGCTGCTTTTCACCTCCAGTGACTGGTGGTTGTTGTCTTTCTTTTCTTTTTCCCTGTGGGACCATAAACTATGCTGAACAGGATAATCAATCAATCGTTTTTATAGCATACGTTCACTTCATGGATTGACTGTTTAAAACATCAAAATACTGGTTGTCAGACTTTTGTATCAGCACTGAACTGAACGGAATAGTCATAAGTTGATTAGTTTATCACCGCTGCACATGAAGATCTAATACTCCCTGAGAGAGTGCTTTACCTTATTTGCCCAATAAAGGCCATGTGGATTAACTAAGCACTGTGTGTTTTAGACGCACTGTGCTCCTTCTGTGTGTGGTATTCATCAAACTGGCACACCAGCCTGGAAGAACAGTTGGCCTGACATCCTAGGCACACTTTGTGAGCCATCAGTGAAGTGCACAGATCTTTATGCATATGCATAAGGGAGATCACATTATAGCCACGTTGTAGCTCGCATGAATTATTGGCACAGCTTGTGGTTATTTCTTTCACTGAACTGACGTTTGTGAATGATGGCGGTTATTCTACAAGTGAGTTCTTTGAGATTATTCAGAAAAAGAAATAATGAAGGGACACAAAAACGAATATGAAAATTGTGAGGTTTATCGGTCCTTAATTAGTATGGATGGATTGATAAATAGATTTTATAATAATGTGGGGCAGCTAATGCTAACTTCTTCAGGCCCTCCCATCATCCCACCATCATATGATCACACCATCCTGTTTAAGGTGAGACAGATTGTATTGTTGATTTCCCAAAATGGAAAAGATAAGCCATCTGTAACTTAACGCCAACTCTTGCAGATGTCACCACAGTGAAGAAAACAAGTCGCCTGTAATATGCACAAATTACCATTGGGTCTGGAAGTAAGGTCAATGGAAGCTCATTCGATAACAGGCAATTCAATGCACCTCAAGAAATTTAAGGTGGGAGCAGCACTGAACTAGTTTACAGTTCTTAGAGGGAAAATATACATTATCTAAAAATCTTTTTTAAACTTCATGCATTTTAATGTTACTATTCATGATTCTATATGATTAATATAAAGGTGACCTTCAGTGTTCTCGTACAGCTGAATCTGAGATGCATTAACTTTCTGTCAATAGAAACCAAACATGTCTTATTTCTGCTGCTGCTTCTTAATCAATAACAAACAACTCACAAAACCACATGGTTCACTTTACTGCGACAGACTTTAAGAACTCAAAAGTTATTGAACACTGTTTTATATGACTGACATTTGCCCGAAACTGTGAATATTGCTTGTCAGCAAACTTCAGTCTCAAATTATTTAAACAAAACTGGTGCAGATAGCACAAGCGATGAGCTCTCCAGAGGCTGCGACCACGAAGAATCGATAGTGGCAATCACTGTTAGATGTGAGGTGACAACTGTGTAGAAAACTAATCAATGCAATCTCCTCAAGAGTTTTATAAAGAACTGACAAACACGTTGGGGGCACAACATCGACTGTATATAAAGATGGATAAATATATATACATCTTTATGAACAACTTCCTCACTTACTCTCGTGTACTAAAATTAAGCTTAAACATCACAGATACAGTTCCCTCCATTCCGCGCTTTTGACATTATTTGGAGCCAAAGTCTGCACAGTTGTGTTCGTGATGGGGAGCCGGGGAAACGCGGCTCGACCAATCACGAGTCAGTCTCAGCTGTCAATCACAAAGTAGTAAAATTTATGAAAAAATTAACAATTCAATTGAAGAGCTCACTGAAAATCTTCTCAGAAATTGTCTTTGAGAAGAAAAAGAACTTTTGATTTTCATCCATGTTCCATCTTCTAACATGGAGGATGTTTATGACATGTGCTGAAGTCATCCACTAGGGGGCAATCCAAGTGATTTTGACTCGCTGGTTAGTTCCATTTTATGAGCAGCAGCGGGAGACTAGTGTGGCAACGGTTTGAATATAGTGACCAGGCGCTGATGCATTTTACACCACTTAAAAAAACATCTGAAAACACAGATTCAAGAAGAGTCTGTAATATGATGTCAATAATGGCTTTAGGTCCTAAAAGCAAACTCCTAACATGGGAGTCAAATCATCTTTCCGTAAAATGAATCCAGTTCAGTGCTGAACTTCTACTTTTGATGAGAGACAAGTCTACTCTCCAGATATCGCAAAAAGCACAGTGAAACAGTGCAGGTTTAATCTGAGGGAAGAGGCAGGTCAGTGAGTTTTCTCAAAAATCTGACACAGCTTCGGTCAGGGAGTAAAACTTTCTTTTTCTGCTACCTCAGTAGTGTCAAGCCTATCTTTACTGCATGTAAGACATTGACAGCCGCTGTAAATCTTTGCAATATATTTGAAGTGTTCTGTAGAAAAGACAGAAGCAGGGCTGAAATCTAAAGCCACTCCGTGGGAAAGACATAGAACTACTCAACACGTGTTTGAAGGATGAAAGCAAAGTGATGCTTTGTACGTCTCTGAAGATGAACAAATGACCTGGGATCGTGTCCGTGAGCATTAAAAACAGCTCAGTCAAGCTCAAGTAGAGTAGTAGAACAAATTCTAGCATGTGCTGTCAAATAAAACTCACTACGATTTCTCTCAAAACTAGAATTTCTTAATAAATAACACTTGTGCACATAATAAAGTAACAGGGACAAATCTATAAAACAACAAACAACCTCTCTCACAAATTCTTACTTTATATTTTTGAGGTAAATAACAGTGACGTGGAGTAACATAAGTTATAATTTAATCAGTTTAATACGCAAAGTGGACAAACTTTCTGATCAGTAGCATTCAAAAATATTAATATTGGCAGTTTCAGAGGATGCTGATTCGTGAGAAGTCAAGAAGAAAACTACTAATATCAAATTCACAGACATTACAGACCTATACTCAAGTTAGTTTCTCTCTCTGGCCACTGTATGTATTGGTACCTTTGCCAAGGAAGTTATGTTTTTGCCTCAATCAATTTTGTGTGTCTGATGTATGGTTGTTTTTTTGTAGGATTATGCAAGGCAACTTACTAAATGGATTTCAACGAAAGTTGGTTGAAGTTTGGGATATGGGCCAAGAAAGAAACCATATACAATTGTAGATTTGGGAAAAAGAGGCGGATCTAGGTGTTTTATTTCACTTTCTTTAACATTGCGTGGTGTTGTCTTTTGTTTTTTTGCATTTTACATTTTGCACCAATCAGGCCTTGGTTGAGGGACGCACTCTCCATGTACTGTGGAGATGGTCTGTGGATTGACAAGTGGTGTAAGCGGCTTGTCAGATCCCAGTATCATTTCATTAAATTTGCTGATATTAAACTCATCTGTAAATGTCTAAGTAATCTGACTCCTGAGGTGCTCAGTGGTTCCTCTCAGGTTCAAACTACACAGAGTGAGTTCGGGGGGGAATGGTTAGGTTCCCACTCGTAAACCTAACTTGGTCAGGGTTTTTCTTTTTGTTCAGGGCTCAACATGCGGAAGCTGTTATCCACAGAACTCAAACTGGATCAGGACTGGGATCATTTTAAGCAGAATCACTGGGATAAGTCCAGAATGATCTGCTGCTTGCTGTTTTATGGTACTTAATTGCATTGTGTTGTGTACTGCTCTGTGTTTTATACAGTTGGGTTTTATATTTTTTTAAGGATGGACATTAGAACCAGCTTGGACTGCAAATACTGTGGAATTATGCATCGATTCATGCTGCATTCATCATAAATAAATGAGAGCTTTGAAAAACACATCAGACTGAGTGCATTTTAAATCGTTTGAACTATAACTATATGTGAACTATCGTTTGAGACACTTGATACAAAGAAAAGCAGCAATATACAGTTCACAGCTCATTTTGATAGGTTTAATTAATGGTGAGAAATAGTTTTAAAACATTTTGCACAAATTTGCGTCATGTGAACATTGTTTCATTTGTTGTTTTATGAATTTAAAATGAGAGGCTGACTGATTTGGGATTTTGACGAAAACATAAAGTACATCAGTCAATTTAGTACCGTCATACAAATTTTCAGATACATTCTGGATGATATTCAACATGATTTTGCCAAACAGAAGTTCACCATTGTCATGCGGTGTGTGTTGTATTTTATTGTTTGCTTCTAGTGATCAAATTAATGTGCTGGACAGTCCTGGTGTGATTATTCTTTTGCTCACAGAAGAACCAATCTGCCGGCCCAAGCTGCCGTTTGTTACAGACTGCCCAGAAATGGATGGAGCCCTTTGAAATACAGAGCTGATATGCAAATCACTTGGTCAATTTACTCCTCCAGTCAACCGCTCATTTATGTTGTAATGGCTTTGAAAACGTTGCCTCGGTTTCTTATTTTTTCATTTCCCCCCAAATGTATTTAATAATTATGGAGAACATGAACACTTATTTGAAGTTCAGTGGAGAGACTGAGTTTTAGTGGATTCACAAGTTGTTTCTATGCTTGTACAGCAGAAGGAGTGACATCAGAAAAGCAAAAAAAAAAAGGTGTGACAATCATATCAACAGGCCTGACAGCTCAGTGGCGATGTGTAACAATCCTGTTCAAATACACTGCTCTTGCCTCCGTTTCATTTCTCTGAGTTCTGCGACATCTCTTCCCCTGCTAGGATTTTGGCATTCATAAACAAGTTGAGCCCAGCGTGGGAATTCAGTACCGACGAGGAGCGAAGGTGGCTCACTGTGCAGGGTAAAAACATGCACTCTTCTAATGTGCACATCGCTGTTGTGCCACTGTGAAGATGTGCCAGTTGGTTTCATCTGGGGTCCTGTGCCGGGGCAGAACTCTGACTCCCTGTACGAGGTTTGAATCCCATTTGCTTTCCATTTATTTTTCTCTCAGCTATTCTACCTGACTGCTGTTACACAAACTGATGGTTTAATAAAGTTGGCTGAATGCAATAGATGGAATTCAAGTCACCTGATCATCGAAGGAATTTGTAAGCAACACTTTCATTCCCATCCTTTTCCATTTTTTCTCATAACATCTAAACACAATAAGGTCTCACGTTAAACGACTTCCAGATGTCTAGAGTCTAAAGTTTACGTCTTTGTGGTAAATGAAACGCAGAGAAGAAAACAAACTTCGATACGAACAGAGGCAGAATGGAGAACTCCAGCAGCTCCTCCCTAATCGCTGATCTCTGCAGTAATGATAGCTTAGCGCTTCGCTTCACCACCTCCACCTGAACTCAACACATCACAGCAGTCATGAAGACAGTAACTGCACTCATGTGAGAATAACAAGGTTTCAAGATGCTTCGTATTCTGCAAGGACACCGAGAGGTCGTCGTAGCCTCCAGATGTCAAAGTAATTGGAATCCAGGACTGCTGGTTCACTTCAAGAGCCATGTGTCATGCCGTCTCGTTTGACGGCGGGCACAGTTCAAGGTGGAGCCTTTCATCCAGGTCTTGTGTCTGATAGAATAGTAATCTTTGAAATGCTGCTGGTTGTTTATTTCTACTCTGAATTGTGCTGTTGCTGTAAGGTTTTGTACTGAAAGAAAACACCTGGAAAGTTTCTAACTGAAGGCAACATCCTGGGCTTTTTCTCTGACTGAAATTAAAGGAGGCAAATCAATTGTATTTATGGGGTAACCTAATGGTTATGAAGTGCTTTGGAAGTAAATAAATGTAGTGCTTATTTTAATAGACTTAACGAACCTGAAGCGAAGCACTTTTAGGGATTCACAAAAATACTTGTTTCTACCGTTTCCCTTATCCTACAAGGAGCAGATTGTTTTATGCCATGGTTTCAGGTTCATGTACATATGAAATGCTGTTTTCTTTAAGTTAGCTCATCTTATGTTAGGTAGGATGTTTGTAATAATAACATTTCTAATTTCAACTATTTCTTTAATCTTTATTTTTTAAAGGCGATATTATTCTTTTTCAATTTGTCTCATTCCTCTGGTGAGTTGGTATGTATTTTGTGAACGTTAAAGCTCTTCAAAGTAAACGTCTGACTGATGCTTCCTCAACGGGATGTCACATGTCACGTGACATAACATAACGCACGCCTAGCCACGAGTATGGCCCACCAACTAACAAAGCCGAGAAAAGTGGGAGTGGAGGCACAAACTTCCTACAAGCGCTGGAAGCGTCTGACCAATCCAAAAACAGTGAGCCAGTCAGCCAATAAGAGCAGACTGAGCTTTATGAGGACAGGGCCCTTAAAGAGACAGGAAGAAAAAAAGTGTTTCAGACAGAGGCTGAAAAGAGGAGCTGCAGCAGTGGACAGTTCAAATTAAAATTATGAACCTCAGCAAGCTTGTAAAATCTCTCCTTTATATAAATCAATTAATTGTTTTATGTGTGACATTATAAAGATTTGTGCGACTAGACAAAGATATGAACAGATTCTCAAACGGTTCAGACGGAGAGAAACCGCTTGTGACTCTGACATCACACCAACAGCCACTATTTCTATGAATTTCATCAAAGAGGCTGCAGTTCAATCTACTCACTGGTCCAATATCACGGTGAAATTAATCTGTGTTGACCGTCTCTGCCGTCATCGTGTTCAGCAGCAATCTGAGAGACACATCTGTTTCATTTTCATTCTTCACTACCTTTCACTTTTCAGGGGCTCTCATGCAGAAAATCAGTGAATATTGTTCACTCCACTTTTGGCTCACAGTCAGTTGACAAAATACCCCAGATAAACAAATAAACGGCACAGCTGGGGGCACCAAGCTGCAAATCCAGGTCAGGCAGTGGAATTGTCGTCTTACACACCTCTTTATGCCGAATGTAAGTGACCACAGCTCGAGTCAAAAAGCAAAACAGATAAAAAAACAAATGCAGATAAAGATTTAGTCTTATTATGACATCGGATCATTTCAAAACATACTGTGTTATGATGCAAACGTATCACATTATTTATAGTAACAACTACAGTTAGTAGAAATTGTTTCCGTAGCGTGTCATTCACAAAGGATGACACAACATAGCCGTAACACACTCTTGAATATGAATGGACTGTGGGTCTCTATTACAGCGAATCCACCAACACCGATTGCCATTGCTGTCCAATCAGAAAGCTCATTGTGGTTAATGGATGTCATATCTTGCTCGGAGAATGAAAGGCAGCCGCACGGTCACTTTCAATTCTGATACAGAAGAAGAAGAAAAAAAAATACTGGATTCAAATAAATGTGAGAGAACCTGCTTTTCACAACATGTGCCGAACCCTGCGCTGCATATAAATTGATATTTAAAAGGGAGGTGGAACGGGAGGCGTGAAACCATATCCTACAGCTGCATTCAAGACTGTATTGGAAAACATACATAAACATACAGGTATTATTTATAACGTCAGGAAGGCAAGTGCACCCCCGGCTAAGGTGGACAGCACAGGCGGGGAAACATGCACTTACTTGTTATTTGATATCAGTTTTCCTTTTCTTGTAAAAAGTAAGAGACGATCAAAGGTTTCTTGTTTCTTTTTCATTTTACTTGATATGCTTCATTTACTTTCTCTTAGAAACAGTAACTTCTAACTGCACCACTACAGTTTCCTCGTCTTTATCCTCCTCCACAACGCTCTGAAGGTTAGAAGTACATTTTCTTTACCTTTTCCCTGAGCCAAACCTTTGCCGGCTGTGTAGTGAGATAAGGACCAAGCATCTAAAAATAACCCACTCATTCCAGGTACAAAGCATGCTGTGTCATTCAGGGTTCTCCTTTGTGCCCTGATACAAACATCTTGAGATAGCACGTTGGAGCCTGTACTAGATAGTGTCACATCTCCTCTCTTCCTCGCCGCCTTCGCCTTCCTTCCTTTTCCCCTTTAATCCTTCCTCGTGCAACTCTCACGCCTTTCTTTGTTCTTACCTCGTCGCATCTATTTCCACTTGTTCTTCCCAGTGTCACATTGTGAAGATTGTTTTTATACAAATGTAATCACATACATGTTCAATCACATGCCAGCTCTCCCCCTCCACCGTGCTAACCGAGAGCAACACCCCATTGATACAGTCTCTAGTGGTGAGAATATACGGGAGGCTTCAGAAAATTGTCAAGAGCTAAGTTATAAAATTGTAAAGGAGCAAACAAAACATAAATTACAGTTAGTTACTGACAAATTAGAAGATAAAGTCAGGGCCGGCCCTAGCACATTTGGCGCTCTTGGCAAGCTTCACTCCTGGCGCCCCCCCCCACCAAAAATAAAATAACGGCTTTTGCCTCTTCATTATTTCTTTCTTTGTCGAAGTTGCTTGGACACACACACTCTCCATACGCCTCACTGTGCTAGCATGTTATGACAACACCAAGGAGGTACGTACCCCTTCCATTTTCGATTTTCGGCTCATTTTACCCTAATATTAGTTATTTTTTTAATGTGAAAATATTGGTTAGAGATATAGAAGGCTCGCAAAAAACTCTGCTGGCCACAGTTTCATTAGCCTATTTCACCTGTAGGAAAGACCAGCCCTAGATAATGTGGTTTAAAAAGGTGCTAAGTACATCAGTTTGTCTTTCTCGAAAAACAAAAAGTTGCTGTTGCCTCTTGCTAGTTGGCACACACACTCTCTCACACACTCTCTTACACACTCTCTCACACACTCTCACACTCACACACACATGCACGCACACACACACACACATACACACACACACACACACACACACACACACACACACACACACACACACACACACACACACACACACACACACACACACACACACACACACACACACACACACACACAGACATACACACTTTGATTTGGAGACCGAGAAGAACATTGTGAACATGAAATCAAATCCAACCCTGTTGCATTAGACATTAGTATTAGACCACTTGTCCTGCTAATCTCAATTAAAAAGTTACTTTCACGTGTTTATTTTAATATTTTCATACAACCAATCCCAGGTCCTGCTGTCTGGAGGCTGTCATAGTTATTGCAGTGTTCCCACCGTGTGAAGAGAACATGCTGCTGCTACAGCGGCTGGTGTTTACTATAAAGTCTGTAGCACTCTGTGATTTGTTGTTTCAAGTCAAGTATGAAAACAATCATTATACCTTCACTAGCAAATGGAGAGTCCTAAACAAATTGGGCTTGAAGGAGAAAAAGAGATGAGACAAAAAGATGAAAGAAGATCATAAGCAGAGAGAGAACAGTTCGGCCTTTTTGAGATGGATCGCTCGAAGGATGAAAGACTGTTCACTGATGCCAATTGCTCCATCTTAGATAAGCGAGAACAAAATGTTAAAAAAAACAAATGTTGATACACTGATGGTGTTAATGAAACATCAGCTGTTTGGGAGACTGACCAAAATCTTACCAACACCAATTGCAAAATAAATTAACTTTTTATTTCTATTTAATTAAAATTACAGTTTTGAAAACTAACTAATAATATTTTAAAACTAAGAATAAATTGTGTGACAATGTGCAGTTTATCTGAGCACTGGAAAAAGCATATTAGGGTATTTCAGCTCATTGTTTTGTTGTTGCAGGTTTGGATTGGTATTATCACAGTTTGCAGCCACAGTGAGCAGCAGGAGGTTGGAAAGCTGCACGCTCGTGATGGAGAGTGGTTGAGACATGATAATTGTTTAACTTTGGGGACAATGATGCACATTTCCACATTATCTGTCCCGGTAGAAATTCATTGTGTTGCATACAAAGTTCACGAAGGAGAAGTTAAAAACCGGGGAATTGACTGGTTGCTTCTCATGTTCATCAAGGAGGTTGGGTTTTTCCTCCCGGTCCATTTCTCGGATAGTTTGTCCACAAGATCAAAAACTACTGAACATATTTCCACACAACTTGGTGGATTGATGGGATATGAGCCAAGAAAGAACCTTTTCAATTTTGGTAAAGTTTAAATTTTTACATAGGCATGTGGATCGGGACAGAGCGGTGGATAAATAAAATTGCGATCAGGCATTTTATACATTTTTGCTGATTTCCCAAAGAATGTTTTATGGATCTTGACTAATTTGGCATTGATCAAAATAATTTATCGAAAAACAAAGCAAAAAAACAATATCATAGTGAAGTAGACTTTTCCCAGCCACTATACGGAAATAAACAGGGCTACAAACCATTAACTACCACCAATGTGTAGCTGAGATAATGAAAATTCAGTTGAAAATCAACTGTGTATCCGTTATAGTTTTAGAACTATGTTATAACAAACATTTGGTTTTGTCACTTAAGGTGACTGCTGGGCCTTGACTGAGGTGCGTGCTCTCTGAGCTCCCTTGTAGTGGTACATGTGTCGTGCTGCTGCTCGACCTTGAAAGGAGAACTGATGGCTCCTATGCAGGTTAAATGCACAAAAAGAGAGAAAGCACTGCAGCAATACTGTCCTATAGCTGTCGAATGAGAGGTCAGCCTATGAATGTACATGTGTGTGTGCTACTGATTGTGCATGTATATGTGTGTGCATTGAGCACAAGGTTCACTGGGTATGCTTGGTCATATTACCGCACCAGACGTACAATGACAAAACATGAAAGAACATAGATCATTCAGCTTTTGCAGACACCACCATCTTTGCAAGTAGACTTTATTTAGGTGTTAAATGAACCCATGTTGGAGCTAAATTAAATTCCCCAGCCATCGTTAGAAAGGTTTCTATTGAAGAGCCTTGTGTCGGGAAATTGGCTCTGAGAGCGCCTTTGGCCGATAAAGGCAGGAATATTTCCAATTTCCTACAAGCTGCGATCGTTTTGACCTCACAGGTTCAGCAAGACACAAAGAAACAGAAGATTAATTCCGTCTGAAAGCCGGTCGCGTCAGAAAACCACAAAAAACAACTAAATATTCCCACTTACAAACTACACAGCTCTTCTTCCCAGTTGTCTTTCAGCTCGGCACTGAGTTCCTGAATTATTAACTAAACAATGTACTTCATTCCAGAATTAATTGGCTCTTATTCCTTCCTCAAACACTGACTCTCAAACTCACTTCTGTTACCAATTAACCATTATTCACTGTAGATGTTACAACCCCCCTCACACAAATACTTTGAAAACTATATAGACTCTTTTACATAACAAGCAGCTCAAAAGGCAAACAAACAAAACTCGTCCAACTTTTCCTCACACAGAGAAACCATATTGATAAAAGGGTCTTTAAATATTACATGTATGTTGCAAAAACGAAACCACTCAGTCAGATTATGAATTCTCTCCCAGCACAAGAGGCTTTGTTCTACCCAGTGTTAATTAATCCCTTTACACAGAGCAGGGTGCCGAGCTAAGAACGCAGTTAAGAATACCTTTCATCAGAATCAGGATCATCGCTTTCTTCCTCGTGACCAAACTCGCTCATTGTAGTTAAGAGTTAGACAATTAACCTCATTCACAGCACGCTCTAAAATATTCATGAGCAACGCGAACTTCAAGGCGCTCGCGGCTCATCGGTTGTTGATGGATGTGTTTTGAAAAGACGCCACTTTCCAAATGATCAAGCTGAGCATCGATAATGTTGACGCACGAGAGGGACGTGTGAAAATGTGTTTCGACGGTCCCCGTGGAGAAATACATCAGAAAAGCCTGTGAGTACATGTGCGGCGCTGGAATGATGAGCAGATTAATTTATCAACAGTAGCTCTGATAACTAAGTCAAACTGTTTTCTGCTTTTTCTGTTTCCTAAAGCGAGAAACAGATAATCTATAAATATTTAAAGTGTTGGTTGTAGATAAGATAGCTTTTTGATGATATCGCCCGAGGCTCAAGAAACGCAAGGTGGCTATATTCTCACTATTTCTGAACATTTTGATGAAGATTAAAGGCCACACTGCTCCAACACTGAATTTGACAGGGGTCTCCAAATGAAACGTCAGTTCTCTGTTATTGCCCTCCCGAGCTGCACATGGAGGCGTTTTCTGATCCGACACCTCGATCAGCTCGACAGCACCTTATATCAACTCACAAATATCCAGCGCTGCCTTAATGTCAAACGGCTGATGATTTGTTGACCCCCAACATCCACCATGACCACCATGACCTCCTCAGTCTGCAGACATTGTTGCTCTACAACCGCATCACAATAACCTGCATTGGCATCTGCACGCAAAGATTTCTTAACACAAATATGTCAGTATACAGAATTAATAAGTGCACACATTGACCTCATGGCAACTATCTGCTAATATGAGTTGCTAATGTTAACCTGCCTTAGGCTAAAGTTGTTATGTACAGTAGCAACATACTTGGTTCTTTTGTGTTTCCTTTTAATTCATTATCGATTTTGATGAAGTTTATGGTTATACTCTAAATATTAAGCCTAAATTACATCTCTTTCTCATAAGGGCTTGAATGTATCATCTTAAGAATCACCGCCAATTTTCTTTTTGCAATGAATCTGCATATATAATGGTATCAATAAAGGTCATGGATACTCGATACCAAGACTGAAACCAGAGTTGGATAAAGTATAAAGGAAGTTGAGTTTGGCCTTTATCACCCACTCCTTTCTCATTTTGACCAAACTAGACGAACAGAGTTTCCGTGAACCTGAAGCATGATTTGTCTGACCCCACACTTCCTGCCTCTGGCCCCTGGGCCCAGTCCACTTTGTCTGATAGAGATGTTGAGCGGAGAACACAGAGGGGAGCGAGCCACAAGTCTCTCAGAAGAAAGAAGCAGATTATATATAGCCACTGATTAAGGCAGGGATGGGAACATGGCCTACTTGCATAACCACATTTTCTCTCACTTTCTGCTACAGAAGGAGCCTCTGTCCAGGACCAGGACTCCACAACTGGGAGAATCACTCTAATTATAAAACCAGAGTCAGATTTCAATGCACACCTCATTAATATTTCTCTCATTATTGGGTTAATAATGTTTTCAGAGGTGTGGGAGACTTGGGAGAGCTGGTGGCGTGCCAGTGAACCTTCCAGCGCACCTGTCACCAAGGTAAAGGCGGCCACTCTCAACCATTGTGCCTGAATAGTGTGTCAGATTATAGTTGAAACAGATAATGATAATTCTCCTTCCCATGCAGGGCCTGTGTTCTCAAAATAGCTGCTCCCCTGGGAGATTCATGGGGGACGAGGGGAGGAGGTCCAGAGAGAAAGACAGTTAGAGAGAGAAAGAGAAGAGGAAAGAGAGGGGGAGAGAGGGCTTTCTCCTTCCTCATCAATCTCTTGAATCTTGTCCGTCTGAAGCCAATGACCGTGTATCCGGCCCGACTCCGACAGCGGCAGCGCCTGGAGGCAGCCTCAGGGAGCGGAGCTTGCCGAGATTCAATCCAGATCCTTTTATCAGCCACCTGAGGTTGATTTAACACCCCGGTTCCTGGACAGTGAAAGCGACTGATTATTCAGTCTCTTTCCTCCCCTCATCTCCCTCAGCTCCAGCCCATTACCCAGAACTGCTGCGCAGTCTGGGCTCAAGCAGACACGGAGAGGACACGGAGAGGCAAACAAAATGTTGACAACCGTAACGTTCAGCTGTCAATGTCAGAACTTTTAGCAACAAAACGTTTTCGTTCTCCATTTCCAGGTTACCTCAGTTATCAATGTGTCTCCATGTTTTCCATTAAGTTATTGTTTTTTTGCCAAGAGCCACATTTGTCCTGAAGTTAAGATGTGAACACACACTGTGCAGCCTCTCGTCTTTAACTATTCATCTTACAGCTACCAGACGAACATCATGACAGCTCCCCAAAAGTGAAGCCAATGTGTCTTAATGCCTCCTGGTGGTTGGCTGCAGTATATCCACAATTTGTTTTACACATTGCAAAAGAACCACAGCATAGTTCAGTTTGATCTGGACCAAGACCATCTCCTTTGTCCTGACAAAATATTGGTCCATTGGTGCGGACCATGGTTTAAGTACATTTTTTGTACTAACTAAACTGAAAAGCCTGAAGCCTTGATTTGCCGAAGATGAATATACAAACTACAGTATATGGTGAGGCAAATTATAGAGTAAAATGTATCTTGTCTTCCATTGGATGATGAAAGCTCGCAGTTCTTTGTGAAATGGAAATAAAAACCAAAACCAATTTGTAAGAAGAGAGGGCAATTTGTTTTACGTCAGTTGAATTGGAATAGTCAACACACACACACACCCACACCCACACCCACACACACACACACACAGTCCAACCGTTGGAGATTGGTGATGTTGATGAAGAGAGACCACTTTTAGAAAATTGACTTGAAAAGCTGAATTAAAGCTCAAGAGAGCAGAGCGAGTGTTTTATTAATTTATTTTACTCATCGTGTCTTCACTCTTTAATATCTCTGACAAAGATGATCTAATTTCATTGCTTTATTTATCTGTGTGTTTGTTAGTTTGTTCGTCAGCATGGTAACACAAAACAATTGAGCCAATTTTCTTGAAACTTGGTGGTGGGATGCAGTGTGAAACAAGAGAGAGCCTTTCCAATGTTGGCATTGATCTGGATCTTTATAACAACGACAGATAGGGAGGTTTTGTTTGTTTATTTGTTTGTTTGTTTTCTCATAGATTCCCAAGGGAATAATACCTGGATCTTGATCAAATCTGACATATTTAGGGGATTGATATCTATGATTGTTTGTAGGTTGTTGCAGCTTTATTAAATTGAACAGGACTGTTAAGACCTTGCTGGAGGTATTCGCTCTACTGATAACATTTAGTTTTGAATGGTCAATGTAAGTTCACTTTTGGAGAATTTAATGTTTATCGTTGTTTGGATAAAGGAGTGTACCTATATATATTTTGAAAATTCCAATTTGAAATATTCTGGTTTCATTAGTTCTTCTTGATTTCTGCGATGTGAGATAAACGACAAAAAACTGTGATCAGATCATATTTGGAAGTAAGAAGATTAAATTTTGTCCTAGTGGCGAACATGAAGTCTGCATTTACAGAATGTACCTTAGTCCTGAAGAATTGGTTTTGGATTTTGGCTTCAGAGAGAAAACATCCTGAATATGAACATCCTGAATATGAACACTGATAGTTCTCCTAAATTGCAAATGACTGTCCTTGGTTAGTGATGTGGATCACTACTGTTGAAGCTGCAGAGAGACTCTCAGTGCTGCTGACTATTGTGTGTCAGACATAATGGCTCCACACAAACTCATTGCTCAGGGCTCAGACTTTACATGAGGCTTTCACGTTGGCATTTCTATCCTTTCCTTTTGTGTGTGTGAAACAATAATGATGCCCACCCACACACAAACACACACACACTGCAGCACAGGTAAGGCCCAGCAGCCTTTTCAGCACAAGCTGCAGTTGATAGACTCACAGATATTCTGATGCCGAGATTTAATGTGATTTCACTTTTCCTTTTGGTGAAAAGACAAAACTCTGACACACTGACCTCAACCAAATGACTAAATATGATTCTGTGCCACTGATGTAACAACTGTAATTCCGCCTTAAAGGAGACAAAGTCTCCGGTCTGCTGGTCAAACAGGTCACTCTCCTACAAGGAAACATACGGTGGCCCTGAGAGCTCAACGAACAGCAACTTAAGAAAAAACATGCAAGTTGACAAAAGACATGCAAGTTGACAAAACACAAGCAAAGTAAGAAAACATCTTCATCAATTTCACAACACAACACAACACATTACAGAAACGCGCTGCAAATAGACAAACGCGGTGCAAATAGAGGTGACAACACAACGGAAGTGTTTCCAGAGGACAGCTAAAAGGGATGGACACGGCTGCCACAGGAGACAATAAAACGTCCACTACATCATACAAATTCGGTTCTGCACAGGGGTTGGCAACCCGCGGCTCTGGAGCTGAATGCGGCTCCACAGCCCCTCTAAAGTGGCTGTACAGTACAGTGTTGTGCATATGCCGACGCACACGCACGCACACACACACACCCACACACCCACATCCACGCCCACTCCTGGTATTTCATGATGGCCTGATACGATGATGATTTAAAAAATGAACGTGACGTTCACTCACGTTCATCGTTACCTTCACGTTAATAATATGAAAACTGATACGTTAAGTTTAGCGATCGCGAAACATATGCACAACACAGCGTGTAAGGCTCCAGAGCCGCGGGTTGCCAACCCCTGTGCGGAACCGAATTGTAGTAGTGGACGTTTTAGTGTCTCCTGTGGCAGCGGTTTCCATCACTTTTAGCTGTCCTCTGGAAACACTTCCGTTGTGTTGTCGCCTCTATTTGCAGCGCGTTTGTCTATTTGCAGCGCATGTGTCTATTTGCAGCGCGTTTGTCTAATTGCAGCTCGTTTATGTAATGTGTTGTGTTGTGTTGTGAAATTGATGAAGATGTTTTCTTACTTTGCTTGTGTTTTGTCAACTTGCATGTGTTTTCTTAAGTTGCTGTTCGTTGAGCTCTCAGGGCCACCGTAGAAACCAGACCCACAGTAGTACCCAAGGGAAAAGGTAGAAGGTCACATCAAATGGTCTGGGATGATAATGGTAAGAAGAGGAGCAGCATGACAGCCCACACATTCTCCTGTCCAGTATTCACATTAACTCTCTCAATAATGAACAACATGGGAAATACAACACTTCTGACCCAAAATATACAGGTTTACACTTTCCTGGTCTATCTCGATGAAGCAGGTCCTATTATGATGTAGATATACACTATTCAAAACATAATTATGAATACGAGCCTATATTACATTACTGCTGATCACTCCCCTGAAACCTACACACTGCACCTTTAAAACAGCAACCAATAACACTGGGTTAATGGTTGCTGTTATTGTCCTTTCTGTCCATAATGACTGTGAACAGATCCCTACCTAAAGCAATTTCAAGGTGAGTGATGAGGGACAAAATTTCCTTCCAGTGCAAAAGTGTATTCGTATGTTCAGCAGAAGCGAATGTGAGGCTTCAGCAGTCTTAGGTCTGAGTCTTCTAAATCCAAAATTCATTCCATGCGTTTCCACAGGCAACATTTCCTTGTTGGTTGGAAAACAACAAGGAACATTTGCACTAAAAATCCATCCAGAAATCAATTAGTTTGGTCATTGATAAATTAAAATACACAATATTCACCTGTTTCTTATTCTCAAATGGATCGATTGTTCCACTGTGTCTGAAATAACATCATAGGATAATAGAATAGAATAACAATAGTCCATCCATCTAGCTTTTCCACTAAGTGTCAGAGGGGGGGGGGGACCTGGAGCCAGTTCCAGTTGATATTGGATGAGGGGCGGGGAACATCCTTGACAGGCCGCCGGTGTAGCTCAGGGCCAACATAGAGACAAACGACCAATCACACTAATATTGACATCTCCAGTCATTGTTAAGTCTCCCACCTTACCACTATTTGCATGTAGGAATACCTTGAGAAACTGTGCGTGTGCGGGGACAGTGCTAACCACTACACCACCGTGCCGCATTATTGAAATAATGTGAGAGGAGAATTTTTTCCAAGCAGGCACTGACAAGAGGAGAATCATATCGACCAAAAACCCTTTCAATGAACAAATGCACATGTCAGCATTGATTAAAGACCCTGTGAACCTTTCCTTCAATGCTTTTCCTGTTTGGTCATAATATAGACATTAGTCTTACAAAATGCATAATAAATACTCATTAGATTTAATGTATTTTTGTGCCATGCTGTTTTATCCCAAAAGGAGGTTTTGCATTTAGTCATACAGCAGCACCAGCATAGAGACCCTGATTGAAAAAGTGACTTTTAGAAACTCCTAACTATTCTTCCACTTCACAACACAGTGCTTTACTCAGCCAAACTTGGGGGAACACTTTCAAGCTCCCCCTGCAGTTCATGGTGCTGTATCTCAGAGAGCTTGTGTGAAAGATTAAGAGCAGAGTGGAATCATAATAAAGGTGACAGTAGATATCTCATGGGACATTCGCCTCCAGGCACACTGCAGAGAGATCTGACTATATAATGCATTTACACATTAATTCCTCTTGAAGCATTTTGACACCGAAGGCTAAGAACCACAAAAATGGTGTTTCAGTTCGGAGAGACGAAATCAGAGATGTCAGAGATACAGACGCAAAGTTATGTAATGAGGAGTCCACAATCCGTTAATACACTGTATCTACTATTCAAGAAATATACAAATGACCAATTTGCTCGTCGATTGAAACAATCTTTTAGAATTTGGCCGGTAGACTCGCCTAAACAAGGCAGTGAGAAAAAATTAAATGACTGTGACCAATTTAATCGACAAGATAAATTATTGTCTGATTAAGTGTATTTAAGACTCAACTGGTTATATCCCAGTTAAAGTTACAATACTATACATATACAGTATAAATATGTATGTACAGGAACATTTACATCATTGATTATCGGGAAATAGAGTGCTGCAGTCTGTCGGGGTGGTAGCCCCCCCTAGTGTTGGGTGGTTATGTAAGATTTTAGACACATAGGTTTACTACCATTGTGTAATAATGAAATACAAACAATTCACTGGCAAGTATTTAGTCGACTAATAAAACAATCTCTCGTTTAGTCTTTTCTCTGTCAGGAGTAAATCAAATGTAAATTCAATTTCAAAACTAAACTTAAGATAAAGCGCACACAACCCTGTAAAGCATCCAGGCATCTAAACAATACTTCAGTGTAAAGTATCAATTAAATCACTGTCCCTGTATTTGGCGAGCTCTAAGTGAGGTAAACAAAATGCTGCGAGTGTTTGTGTTGGTAGATAAATGCTACGGTGCCCACCATTACCCACGCTGGCAGCTTCAAGTAAGCTGTAGTACTGAGTTCTATGGGCAGGCTGACTCAATGCTCGTTTAAAATTTAAAGTAGTTTTCAAAAAGTAGTCGTAGGAAAATACACTAGGAAAGTTGATCTATTAACATAATAGCCAATCGTTTCAGTTCTACAACATATATAACTACAAGTAGGGATAAAGGATTCTGACCATCTATGTGTGAACGGGTGCACATACGTTTGTTACTCACCCCAGGGTTGTCATGGTGACAATGGTGTACCAGAAAGAAGCTGGGATGCTGGTGAACTTGGTGGAGCTGGAGCCCTTCTCAGCGTAGAACATGACTGTGGCGAAGATGATGATGGCCATGGTGAGGGAGAAGAGGAGGAAGCCCAGCTCTGAAGCGCAGCTCTTCAGTGTATAGCCCAGGATCCGAAGGCCCTGCGAGTGACGGGAGAACTTGAAGATACGAAACACCCGAAACACGCGCAGCGTCACGAAGGCGCCGCTCACATCCTCGTTGTCGGCCATCACCAGGCCGATGTAATACGGCAAGATGGCCACCACGTCGATGATGCTCATCACAGAGCGCATGAAGTGGTAACGGCTAGGCGCGGCAAACAAACGCATCAGGTACTCCACTGTGAATATCATAACGCAGGCGGTGTCCATGCAAAAGAACGCCACGGTGTAGCGTTCACCACATGGCATGTCTTTCTGGTTTGGAGCGGAACCACAGGGCACCGTCTCCACCACATTAGTGAGGACTGAGATGGCGATGAAAAACCCAGTAACATAGTAGAAGACCAGGGCCATGGTGGAGGTGTGTGGGTTCTCAAAGGCTCGCCACATGGTCTCCCTGTAGTTCATGTGTGGCAGCTTCTGGTCCTTGTTCTCCTCTTGATCATCCTGCAGCCGCTCTAAATTCTCCCTCTTCCTGTCCTTGTACTCTTCGTAGCAGCAGTCGCCGATGATCTCAGGGATAATGCCGAAGAAGATGAGCTCCTCATCGTAGGCTGAGATGCACTCCTGTCGGGGGTAGTGGAGTTTCCCTGTCCGGTAGAAGTTGAGGATGCTTCTGAAGGCGTCAGGGTCCCGGTCAAAGAAGTACTCCTTGATTTCTTCGTCGTAAAAGAAGTCTTTCTCCGAGCTGCCCAGCAGGGTGTCTGGGTAGCGGTCCAGGGTGGTTCTCCAGGTCTGAAAACGGCGGCCGCTGACATTGAGGATGATCAACTCGTCCTGTCTCTTTCTGTTGTCCATGGGGGCACCAGGCATGGGGCAGTTGGCAACAGGCATCCAGCCAATGGCTGCTGCCCTGGCAAAAGGGAGCCATGCTGCTACTCCAGTTGCCATTGTGAAGAAGAGTCTTCAGAGTAGTCGTCCTCACCTTCAGTCTCGACTCTCCATAAAATGAGCTGGCATCTGAGAGATAAATGTCAATGAGAAAGAAAAGAGGAAACAGCTGAAACCAGGAGCATGCTGGATGAGCAACAAAATAATCAGTTTGCCAATCACAAGTGCGCTGCATGAAACTTGTGACATTTTGACTTTCATATTAGTCGTCACCCCCCCCCCCACCCCATATATTAAATTTCCAGTCACACTCCCCTGCTCTCTTTCCAAATCCTGCACAACCGTCACGAAAATGTCATCCTGTTTTGTGGAAATCGCTGATACATGCTAACAGCTGAAGAGCGAGTGCAACCAGAGAGGAACGGGTAGAGGTGAAGTCTGACTTCAAGCACTTTCATGCTCAGGTCTCTACATATATACCTCAACGAGAAGTTTATATGAAAGGTACACTTCAGGATTTCGACTGATATCTACAGCCTGCAACAGTTTACTTGAGTTGCATTCGTGAACCAAACGAATTCTGGTTTCTAAGCCTGTATTTGCTTTGCAACTATAATTAGATGTACACAGAATACAATGCAGCTCAATAGCTTAACTTGAACATTGTGAGCAGCTCCAGTAAATACACAAGCCCAAAGCAGCCTGATCAGCATGAGAACAGAGAAGCGCTGACTGAAACGGACCTGTTGAATCATATTAAGGAGGTGACCTGCTCCACATTAACCTGGAAAATGATTACACAACTCTTTGAAAATACACATAGTCATGACCTGGGTTTGTTTCAATAACCTGTCTCACCTGGCCACTGTAATAAGCAGCCTGTGTTTATACATGTCCTATAAAACAGTCAAAACGTGACAAAGGTGGGAACGTTTTGCTCAATGAAAAAAACACCTTTTCCATTGCGCGCAAAGACCTAAGTTCTGCAATAGATGCGCTTGTTCACCAGACAAGTGCCAAATCTCAACGGCATCTCGTCTTTTCCCCTCTGAGGACAAGACAATACGAATATCAATGAAACGCTCACCGATGGCAGTGGAGGAGGGAAACAAAACCCCCAGAAACCAGAGGAGTTAATGATGTGGGAGTCCTCAGTGAGAAGTGAGCGAAGAGGAGCTTGGATCCATCCAGCGGGAGGAAGCAGCGAGAGGCACCTCTCCTCCTGCGCCGTGCGGAGCGCACCGGACTCAGATGATGGAGCAGAATTGAACCCTTCTCTTTGTCCGCGTCTCTCAGAGGACACGCTCTGTAACCGCAGGATTCGTTCACATCCTCCAACTGATTCTACATCGTGGCTTTTCTTTTTTTTAACGTCCTCCTCAGTGTTTGGAAAGTGTGATGTACAGAGGAGCGGCGCGCGTCCCTCTCCGCGGCACCAACTACAATGTGCGTCTCCCTGACTGTGCCAGTGTCATCAGCCCTCCTTCCCTCCGCCGCACTTTACCATCATGTGTGACACTCTGTCACTCCAGCTACGTCCAACACTATACTGCTGCATTGCTTACCTAAGCAGAAATACTATGGTATTGGGAGAATATCAGACGGGTACTGCAGTGTAGAAAACTGGCTGTTTAGGCTTTATTGGAACATGTTGTCTTAATTTCTTATTGAGTAAAACCTATATGTACATTTATGTATTCACAAAATACATTACCCTCATTTTTGATATTGGATTTTAACGTGACTGGAAATGGGTGCCATTGACTCTCTATTCCTGAGAATCTCTCTGTCCATCGTGTGCTGAAAGATGATCATTCACTTGAATACATTCAAATAACTTTAAAAAAAAGTAGAATTAACACTTAATCAGACTAATCCTGTTTTGAGAGTTTCCCAGACATACTATTAGTCCATGCCAGGATGGTCCTTACAGCATTGCTGTTTTCCCCAGAGACATAAAACACTTTCATTACGTGTTTTTGACTCAACAGGGATTCATTTTCTCCAAGGTGGCTAAACTCATTACACGAGCTATCAGCAGATGGACTTCCTCAACACCTCCAGGGCAGGCAGAACCCTCCCTACATCAAGACAAGAATGTTAATGTCGGATTATTCTGCCAAACTGCACAATATGTTCAAGTTAATGTATTTTAAAGATCTTGGTCGCAGGTGGGACACAAAACCTGGTTTTCTGCATGAAGGTTGGAGTCGTTACACATCATGCTGACCTCCACACTCTCATTTTCCACCTCTCTGCCTATATAGCACACTCTACGTCACACACTGGCACTGAGCTTTGGAATTGGATGTAAATGCAAATGTAGAAATGTGCAACATCGACCTAAGGTGCATAAATGGGAAGAAAAACTTGCACTGATTTAAAAAAAATCATAATGTAACACTCACCCATTACTCTTTTCCACGCATGTTGGTTACGTTTAAATTTACTAAACAATTGGATTCAGACAAGTCAAACAAACAAGTGGAACTTGACCGATTAAGTTTTTTAGGGGCTGATTCCAATGACTGCGCCGATATTAGGAAGTAAAACATTTCAGATAATGATAAACCATGACCCTGATAATAAATAGCCAACCAAATATCCAAAAATCAAGAGACTATTTTTTTCAAGCTAAGTGTAAACATGAATGTAGAGCCTTTCTGCATTGCTTATTTTGCTTAATAAGAGTTTTAGTTTGGGCATAAACAGTGATACTGATGTTTGTGAAAGGTTAATCACGGCAAATTTTTATCGATCCATGAATCGGTGGACCTCTAAATACAAGCACTAAAATTAAATCTTAAAAAGGTCTTAAAACAATTGTTTGACACTGTGAAGTCCTGACAAAATAAAATACTTCATGTCATTTATTATTCTTTATTAAGACCTATTCCCTCTAAACTTTCAACAGACTTTTACACATACCAGTTGGCGCGTAGTGAAGGTGTCGAGGCTGGTAGGTAATGGATCCCAGAATTTTGGTCTTATAACAGAACAAAATAACAGTGTTTTTGTGCTTGGTGAGTAAAATTGTTATGTTGAGAAATGCTTTACTTTTATAAATCACACTACTCAGTAGGGATCTCATAGTAAGCAATGAATTAAAAAATGGGCTTCAGTTGTGTTTTTTCTATTTTCATGGCCAATTGTGAATCACATAAACAGTACAAAAGTGTTTTCCAGAGTCTGAACTACCCAGCAGCAATGAGTAAGTGCTGCTCTTTGTATGGATAAGTGGCCACAAAGTGTCAAGTATTTAAAAAAACTCCACCCGCTTTCGCTTTTCCTCCAAAAAGCCTTCATCGTTTAACTCTGAGAGTGGGTGTCAGAGAAAGCTGCACAGAGCCTCGTCATCAGAGAGGAAGAAGCTATGAGCCCCACTGGCTCTCCCTCACTTGCTCCCACTTCAATCCCAGGCAGGGCGGTCTGTACATTGGCACCTTGGGGGACTGCTGAGGCTGGTCTTTGAATGGACGGCCTTGTGCGTGTGGCCGCTGGAGGAGAGAGGGAGAGGATGAGAGGGGGAGACGGAGAGAGACGCTGTGTGGTCCCGGGTGTTAAGACAGATAGGCTATTGATGGACTCCAGTACATTCAGATGCTCAGATGAAGTTCTGGCACATCATGTAAAATATTCATGAATCGAGACATTTTCGGACTTGCAGCGTTTCTCTGACTAAAGGGTTCGCTTTTGTTGCATCCGAGGTCTTATCATGCTTCAGCGTCTGAGGGTGAAAACATTT
This sequence comes from Platichthys flesus, assembly GCF_949316205.1. Lineage (NCBI taxonomy): Eukaryota > Metazoa > Chordata > Actinopteri > Pleuronectiformes > Pleuronectidae > Platichthys > Platichthys flesus. The sequence goes on from NC_084946.1 coordinate 21,358,079, forward strand.
TAGTTTTCTTCTCTTTCTTTCCCCTCTTTAAAGAAGTGTCTTTTCTTCATAGTGTAACCACTTCTTCTTGATGCATAGAGTCACACTGATGCTGCTACTTAAAAGAAGAAGCGACACAGACCCGTCTCGTTACATCACCATGCATAAATATATATATATATATATATATATATATATGGTGATATATATATATATATATATACCTTTGAAAGAGATATCAGCACATGAATCTTAAAAAGATTATGAATTTTTTATTTTTCCGTGACTGTCTTCAATACAGTCCCACCCCCCCCCCCCCCCCCCTAATTTTTAACATATCACCTCAATCTGCCAGATGCCAATATAGTCCTCTCTGTGCTGTGGATCATTTATTCCACTCATACTCCTCTCAATGACATGTACAAACCTCTGGGTTGGCATTAAAAAAACACTTACATGCAATTCTTCACAATGCTTTGCACCACACGGTGACAGAGACTCTCTGATTTTCAAAAAACAAGTGTATCGTCACAGACGAGATTATAAGAAACATGAATACACTGCTTCCCAGACAGGAACACCATAACATACAAGGAGTTTTAGAGACAAATAATTAGGTCAACCGCTTTTTTTTAACACAACTTTATCTCAAACCCAATAGACTGTGACTCTGAATGTATGAAGGTCAAAATATCATAATTTTTCAATCATGACATTGTGACATTGGCGAGACTGCTGGCAGCTCTCCTGCTTTCACAGCTTCAGCCTTGTCTCCTCTCGCTTGTCCTCGAAACGTAGTCAAAACAAAGTAATGTACCCTTAGGTCAACCTTACACAGTCTTTAAACCCTGATCAAAAAGTCTGTACAGAACAGCAAAATGAAAAAAAGAAGCCAGCCGCAGCAGCACCCCCAATCACACACAGTAATTCCTCTCATTCCTGAATCACTAAATCATCCAATTTATCAGAGCTTCGGCAACAGCTGAGATTTTGAAATGTTTTCCCCCTGGCTGTCCTGCACCCGGGGCCGCTGCTCTCTGACTGAATGAAAGCCAGAATGAATTACTTCCCCCAACCCACAAACTTACTCCATGAAAGTGCAAAACATGATTCAGCCTTCATCTGCCAGCCTTTATCTGGGCGGTTTATTAATTTGATTGAGGAATTTAAATTAGATTAGATTGTTACAATAAGAGGTTTGATCATCATTATTTCAGAAACTGTCTTTCAAGGTTATTTCTCTGATCCTTGCTTCATGAGTTTCATGGCCCAATGAACAAATAGGGAATATATAATAACTAGATTCCTAAAAGCGTATAAAGATGGTTTATTGGAAAAAAATATTAATTTATAAGAAAGCACTTTGAATTCATGATAACTGTGCCTGCAACAAACTGTCTGTCACATTCTCGCTATACTACGTTTGTTGTAGCTCTGCGGTATATTTCATGAACAGCTGACATTTCATGACGGGTAGTAAGAAACATTATTCTTCAGCAGAATGATCGAGGTTTACAATCCAAGTGCTGCACAATATTCGGAGAGAAAGAAGGATCTAAGAATCCAACAATGGCTGAATTGACTTTAATAACATGTGCTATGAAGAGTGACACCTGTAATGATAAAACAACAGTAAATTGTCAACCTATCCCTCAAAATTGGCTGATGATAGCCTTTCTCAAACATACCGGTATCTGCGTTAATATCAGATTTTCTCCGCCAACAAGAAAACCTTTATTTTGTAGCATGAAAATTGTGAGAAAAGATGTGCTTTTGTGTTTCCGGTTCACAAAAAAATACTTTTATTTTCAATATTATTTGTGGTTGTATTTGTTTTCTTCTCATTAACAGTTATGTTTATGGTTACACTGCAAAATATCAAGTGTAATTTGCATTTTTTTTCATAAGGGATCATGACAATATGTTAAGAGTAATTAACATATTTTATAATTCGACATTGGAAAGGTTTTACTATCATCACCGGTCGGCTTCCAATTGTCTTTACAGCTTGATCTGCTGCCCCAAAGGCCAAATAATTAAATACGTAAAGAAATTAAATTAATTTATTCAATTCAAGTTTAAACGCCCTATTTAAATGTTTGGTAAGTCTCTCTCCACTGAACCACAAGCTACATTCTTGCTAATAGCTGACTGCTAATAATTATAAAAAAATGACTGCATACATCTATCTGGAGGCTTTGTTTCTTTCTCACAATCATTAACTTAAATCAATGATAACACTGTTGTATCCAACAGGATTAATTGTGAAGCTGCTTTCACACATTCGCCGCTAAACTAGCTCCTCTCATATTCTCCTTGAAAACCTCAGTCCATGCCAGGATGACGTTCAAAGTCATTGTAGGACTACTGCTTCATAACGGACTCAGCATCATGTTGCGCTGAATAATTTATAAAGAACATACCAAGCTGTATGACCCATTATGATTTCAAACGCTTTGGAATCTTTAGTATGTTTCTGCTAAGCCCATGTCTATTGTGTATTTATCACGAGCAGGAATGCTGTAAAGAAACCATTATTTATATTCATGCCTTAGACTCAGACTGAAATTCAGGTAGAAACTCAAGGTGAAATCCAGGCAGATGTCACTTCAATGTTAAAGAGGACAATGTAATGCATCCCGTTCTAGTAGTTTTATAGCTACATGTAAAGAAAGACAGATACAAGAAAAATAGAGTAAAGGTGATGAGGTGGGACATGGGCCACAGGTGTCATCTGAACAATTACAGTGTATGAATGTCCGGAGGAGCAGTGAGCCTGAGAGCCTGGAAAAACTCAAAAAAAACAACAACAAAACAGCGAGCTGATAGAAGGACGGTGCAGTCTGAATCATTGAGAGAATGAACAATAACAAGTGTGCAAAAGAGGGAAAAGCAAGAACAGACCTGAAGACACAGTGCAGGTGTGGATAAATGAGTTTAGATGAAAGGCAGCAGCACTGATTATGAACTCACTCAAAGCCTGGACTTCATCACACAAAGAAATATAAAGCACGGGGAGACACACATGTTGATCAGCGGACGGAGTGATTGCTCAAAAACTCAGACAGATGCAAGGTTGAGCTGGGGCTGCAGGCTGATCGTAAAAGCCCTCCACTCACACAGAAATGGCTCTGACTCGGGGCACCTCTCAAAGCTTTTGAGCAGCAAATCAACACCAAACACAATCTAACGTGAAATTCATAACAACCCCGACAGCGCACACAAAATTCATTCGGATCTAATGGGGAGTGTTCACACACACCCGGCCATAAGTCTCACTGGAGGTGATTGATAAGAAGCTTGGAAAGTCATTCGTCGCCAGCATGTGGATCCAGAAAAGGCAGGTGCGCTAAAGCGATGAGGTATTAAACTTAATTACACATGGAAATGGAGTGATACTGCACTCTAATGTACTGTGTGGTTTTTTTTTATCAATCTACTGGTTTATTTTCTACTTCCAAGTGTCCACAAAGATGAAATAGGATAAGATAAGACTTTACTGATCAGACACAAGGAAAATATACTTGTTATAGAACAAGGTTGACGAGAGAAATAAAAAAGGCAATAGAATAAATATAAATCAAACACAAATACAGAATATGTACACAATATATACCTTTCTCGACAGAAATATTGTTTTTTACAGAAATGTACCAGAGTAAAGGATGCTTGCACAAGGAAGAGAACTGTATTTGTGCTTTAGTATAAGGAGATATTTCAATAAATAGCTACAACTATATCTCAGTGTATTTTAAAAAGTAGCTCTGCAAAATTCAAGGTATGATTTCTTCTGTCGAGATGGACAGCACAGAATATTCCAGCACAGTGAAGTGGCCCTGAAGTGTTGTGAAATCTGCTGATACTTTGTTCTGTGCAACACAAAAGAATGTACAACTTTCTCCTCACACTTTATTTCATTGCCCTTCAGAAAAAAAGCAACGTTATCATAGTTCAGTGTGCTAATTAAAAGTCTAACGAGCAGAGTGAATGGTCCGAGGACTCCAAGGCTGATTTATGACAAAGTAATAAATTACATACAGTAATGAATATTTTCAATTATAGAAGTCCAGGCTGACAAAATCGTCAGGCTCAATGGCTTCCATTGAGATAAACTGAATCTGACGTGGAAGCAGAGGTCTCTTCTCTTTAGTCCATTTATTATTTAAGGTTGCATGTATGCCCTTGTGAACACCCCCCCCCCCCCCCCTCCATACACAAACACACACACCATAATTTGAATGATGGAAAGACTTGAGGAGGATGTGGGTGTCATTTAGGGAAGACAGGCTGCTGGAGACAGGCTGTTGGAGAGTAAGCTTAAAGACACAAAAGAATGAAAGATCATGAAAAAATGTAATAATAAACAGGGACAGTACCAGTGTGTGAAAACTGGCCAATCAGCCGCGGGTCAGTGGTTGTTCACTCTCTGAGAGATGTAAGGTGCGATGTTGTGATGACATTTAGATGGTATTTTCATGGAAAAGGTTAATTCTTTGCTTCAAAGCCGCACGGATCCTGTGAACCTGATGATTTTCAAAAGACAAACAAACAATTTTAATGAGACTTTGATAAAGGCAGCACGGGTTTCAAAGATAATCGTCTGCTCAGCATGTAGTGTGAAATACTACATTCCTGTTATCAATGGAGCACTTCAATCCACGGGCTGTCTTTAAAAGGTGATATATTCACAAGATGAAATAAAGGTTAATACAGCAACGAAGAACTGTTTTCTACGTAAAGCTGAAGTGACTTATTGGCATCGTGTGTGCAGACTGATCGCCAATATGAAACCTTTATTTTGCAAAATAAGATAAGACGTGGATTCATTTTTACATTTTATGAGAAAAAAATAATATTTTCTCCTTGAAGTTTTATACATTTGGTTGTAGTTGTTTATTCATTTATATGTTTTCATAATAAAATGGTATAACTGTAAAATATCAAGCTCAATTACATTTCTTTGTCATAATAAACATATCGTTCAATATATCGGTATTGGAAAATGTCCAGATATCAGCCTTGGCACCGCCCCCCCCCAAAATCCAGACATCAGTTGAGCTCTAGTCTTGTGCAGGGAATGAAGTCACACTCCCTCTGTGCTCAAGCCTTGCACATCTTTGTTATATTAGCCAACTGCCCTCTCCATATTTACAAAGAGTCAAACAGCTACAAACGGCTTCTGACATAGAGCTAAGATCAGAGTCTGAACTGGTCTGGCTTTCCTAGGGGGAGCCCCACAAGCTGCCAAAGGGCTCAACCTCAACTACTGGATTTTCTTCTCTTGTGCAACTCATGCATATTAATGTTAGCTAACCTGCTGTTCACGATATTTGGAATAAGTCCGGCAAGTGATACCAGCACTTTGTTTATTGCACGCATTGCCATGGAGATTGTCACAGCAATCACGGCTCACATGGGTTTATGGTATTTTTTGGGGGGGCTATTGTGTGATTACACGTCACTTCCACTGGGCTTCACGACCCATCGCTGAGAAAAAGAAGGAACGTTATAGATGTAGCCTACAGAGTATTTGTATTCGGTGCAAGATGCTGGTGCTCTAGTGTGACACCTAGTGGCAGTGACAAGCACACATGTAGTCTTTAAAAGAAAATTATTTAAAAGACTTGCATCACTAGCGTAGAAGTACTGACATATTTTATCTTTAAATGTGGTAAATTGTTTGACATTATAAGTGGATGCACATGTGGCTCAAACACACACACAATAATTGTTTTGTGAAACTGGCATTTCTCACAAACACTCGACACACATTATATTTCTGTGTCTGAGGGTAATCTACTGTCCACATGAATCGGTTATCCTAAATCTGACTTGATGAAATCATTACCTCCAATTTTCTTTGGCTATTATTATACCTCATTTATAAAAGCTCTGTCACTAACCTTATTCTGGGGCTTTAATTTCCAACTCAATTAGATTAGAGTGAAGTGTGACTGAGTACTTGAAACTTTTTGCATAGTGGACTTCAGGCGTTTCTTGCTGCGCCCGATTCCTCCCTGGTATGTGTGTGATATAGGAAAAATACCATATACCTTAAAAACTTATTTGGTTTTTCTCCTCAGGATTGACTTTTTAAAGCCTCGTCTCCCACCTTCTGCTTGAATTCATTTTTAAAGCTTTAAAAAAAATTCCTCCAATTATTCAAGTCTCCTTCGGATGCTCCTGCAAAAAACTGCACTTTACAATTTGTCTGTCGTCTCAAGGTTTCCAATGTTCTTTTTCACTGATGAAAATAACAGAATACGGTGGTTATTCTGAGAAGATTTCTCATCCTGAAATTGTTTCATAGACTGAGCAAAGACACTGGTCAAAGAATTCCCAAAGCAGGAGAGACACATACACAAACAATCTGGCTCAACTGGCCTGATTGGGCCTTTAAATCAATCTGCCAGGTTAGTGATAAGGACAACGCTGGAGGTAAACACTGCACTATATGAGCAGCCAATGGTATAGACTTCAAATCACAGAGAACTACTTTGTTCTCTGCTTTGATTGAGTCAATAGTGTTCACCTGACTCAAGCTACAAATCATATTGATTGTGTAACTTCTCCGTTGAGTTCAAATCATCTTGTCATGAATACAAACACCATCTTCCTGTAAACAGTTACTGAATAACAAATATTAGTTGACATCATGGGTAGATTTCTGGAGAATTTGCTCAGATTTTGTTTTTTCTTACAGGATAATATCCTCAAATCCCCTCAAACAGATCTCTCACGCACGGGGGGGGGGGGGGGGGGGGGGTAGAGACGAGCTTTGAAAGCCCACACCGTTCGCCTCTCTGAATCTAGAGTGCTGCCGCTTCAACATAAAAGTGTCTGGCTTTTAAGAACCGCGCCAGCTGAATAACACCCTGCCACGCTTTGTTCTGTGGTATACTTCCACCTGCTCCAAAAGCAATCCGTCCTTTCACTATTGATTAGTGACTGCCAAAATCTGTGAGCGGGACAGCACGCAGGACTTCTGAATGGAGTTCACCGAGAGGATAAACATAGAGAATGTTCTTAGTATAAAAAATGATGGAACAACCATAAAGAACCGACTTTTTGAGTAATAGAAATTGATATGTGTCACGCAGAACTTGAATGAAATCGCAATATAAATATTTGCTGACAAAGATGTTGGTGGGAACTCTTTTACATTACATTAGTTAAAATACTTAGACGGTGCCAACCCTTACCTGCAAGCTATAGAGATTTTGTTGTTGTTGTGAATCGGTCTGAGCAGAGACCCTCCTGTGTATCAAATGAAGATTCCAGAGAACTTACTGATCCAAATCTTTGGCCGAACTCCGGGGTACATATGGAAAAAAAAACGACTTTAAATTTTGGTTCTAAAAAGCTCAGCTCTGTTACAAAATGGATTTGATGAAGTCTACTGGCCAGTGTTAAAAATATAGCATTACATTTGTCCAAAACATCAATTTCTCCTCATTTTAAACACCTTTCCTCTTGTAACTCTAACTAAAAAACACCTCATGGTTGTACACCTCCACCAATCAGTCGAGTTACAGGAAATGTGCCCACCATCTCTGCCTCTGTTCCTGTGTTATGAGCATGTGCAAATCATTGTAGAAAGCTACAATTATAAAATCTGGGCTCCTTCATCAACAGTGGGCATAATCTAGGGTTATTGTAGAACATGTATTGCCTGGTGATAGTGTTGAATGTGAAAGATCGGTTTGCGTTCCTGTGCAGACAGCTGCTAAATGATGAGTCTCGCAGATGGAATGAATTCCCAATAAGCCATAACTCTACAAAAAATACTGCATGGACACGAACACCAACAGCAGCAGCTTTAGATTCACTTCATGCTGGAACCCACCCCTCACAAAATCATATCAACTGTCTCCTTAAATTCTTAATCTCTGCAGATTAAATACTTGAATGTGCACTGGACAGTGGGAGGAAAAATGATAAAGAGCCATTCTTGAGTTCTTATGGACTTAGATATGTCTTATGAAGATGATCTAACTCAATTTTAAGACTGTGGTCATATCAGGCATGCGTATCTGTGCGCGCTTCTTCGAGTCACTTTATTAAATCTGCTGAAGATAGTTTTCCATCAATAACGAACAGAGTAGTCTCAAATGGAATAAAACCATTGTCCTTAATACCCATCATTAAAATTCACACTGCATACAGCGGAGCAGACACAAGGAATTAGACTTTTTGGAGAGTGTGGGAGCTTTTATGTGATTAAATTACCATTCATATTTTTTCTATCTGGTGCTTTTAGGCGGTCTGAACGGTTGTCTGCATAAACAGGCTGCCTCTTTCAACAGAGATGTGTTTTCTTTATGTTTGCATTATTTATTCAGAGAAAGTTTTTTTTTTTAGAGACTTGATATACTTTCACAGTCACGTTGCCACTTAAGGTTTTCAATTGGGTTTTGGGCTAAGAGCTATTGGGTTGACCATAATCTCTGTGTCTGCAGAGAGTTGCATACTCGTTTTAGCCACGCGTACATGGTTCTATTCGTACTAAACAAGGTTTGCATCTTCCTGGAACCTGGAGCATGCGCAGTCGAGTCGCAGAGTCAACGTGGTCACAAACTTGGGCTGCACACAGACGTCCACGTAGGGGTCCGTGCTTTCGCTAGAGGAAATGGGTGGATGACAACTTTTATGTCTCGCGGAGACCATAGCGGACCCCTTAAGCGCTAACCCTAACTCTAACCCTGAATGATGAATGACAACATTGTATGAATTTTTTGCTAGTGTTGCATTGATGCTATCTCTGCAGATAGGAAGGTATTCTCCTTTTAATGCCTGATTTAAGGTAAAATATTGGTTGAGCTGAGGGAAAGTAAAATCCCTTGCAATGTCACATTTCAAGGTTTCAAAGCTGCTTAGGTTGAAGAGTGCTCGAGTTCAGGATGGCAATCATTTCTCTTTGTAATGACACATTAAATAAAACTTTGTTGGGCCATATGGTGATTCAAATCAGTCAAACACAGCCGACATATTTCTTCTCCACAGCATGGTTTACAAAAACAGCTCACCTTCAGGAAAATGAGCTGAAGCGTACTCCGCTGAGAAAGAATCATAAAGCTTCCCGAGCTCCAGGCTGATCAGCATACTCTTTATAACTCTCATGCCTCAAAACAAAGACGGCAGTGGACGTCTAGATTGATGGGGCTGGTTCGTGTAGTTGAGGAGGAGAGATTTTTGTCAAAAAGTTGGTTCAGATGTCCAATAATTCACATCTAAACAGTCCGACCCTCCACTTCTCTCCGTTCTCCTGTAAGCCTGTGATTTGTGACACTGCCCATGTTTGTCAGTTTATACCCAAGTGGGCTGTAGTTTGTCTGAGCTCAGACTTCTTGTTGTCTCAGTCATGAATTAGATTGGTTCTGTCCTTTTCAGTTAATCCTTCCGGAGATCATGTTCATCTTTTAATGACAGAAGTCAACATTCACTTGAACAACTGAAGATAACAGGGAGGAGGCGTGTTTAGCTTCGCACACTTTGGAGATTTCAATCAATGCTCTCCATCGGAGCCTTGTTGATATTAAATTGTACATCCATCTGCTGCCACATGTTTGGAAAACAGATGCACCGGTAACAGTGACACAGTCGACTGCTCCGAGGCACATCAGCACTCTGGAGATATGTAAATGATTAATCAGGACCCCTTCAAGGTCAGCCATTTACATTTAACATGGCCATTGGCAAAAAAACAACAACAATTTCCCAAAGCCTTAACCTCTGTCACAGCTCAGCATGCAATCAGGTGAGTCAAGCGAAGACAGAAAATATAATACACACGTGCTGACAGACTGAAGCACTGGTGGGTATTGAGAGGCTACATCCTCCCACACTCTGGAAATGCATCCTCAGAATTGAGAATCAAATGAAAAAAAAAAAAAAAAGAAGACGGATGTGAAGCAATAGATGAATAACTAAAACCCCCAGAGTACTGGGTGCCAGGCAACAGATGCTGATTACTGCCTCAGATTAGGTCCTAGGTTGTCGCCAGCTCCCGCCAAGACTCTGATACTATATTTACTGCCCCCTCTCTCCATCCGTCCTCTGATCATGGCTGTGCCACGGCGGTGTGTCATCTCCGCATTATGTTTGGCAGCTATGATGGAGCGGCAGGTGTGAAATGGAGATGAAATAGACAGTCTGAATGAACTTTTCACTTAAGCAGGGTATGATGCTACAGAAGTGAGAGAGAGTGCAGTTTGCAGTATATTCATTCATGTTCGATTGGAGCCCCAGATGTATCGAGGGTTATAGTTTGTAGGGAACCTTTAGAAAACACGTTCTTCTGATGGGAGCTGGGACAGTTTCCCTACAGCTGAACAGACCCCATCTGAGCAAATCATATACGCTACCAAAATATCCTTTATTCACTTTCAAGCAGTTATTTAAAAAAAAAGACGTTTCCTTTTCTTGATGTCCCCTCTGCGCTGAGCTAAATTCTAATGTTCTGTTGAGACTTGGATTCAGGACTCATTTGAAAAACTGTGTTTTGGATGTAACAAAACAAACTCCCCAGTCAGCAGATTTGTAGAGCTGACTATAACAAATAAATTGTTCCACATATTGATAAAAAACACATAATTGGCGTGTACCAGAGCGAGTATGTAGTTCTGTGTTTTCTGAGACGCATCTTAAAAATAACGATATGGATCAATGTTTTAACTTTGCATTGATGATGCCGCCTCATCAATCACTGAATCCTTGTGTTGATCTAGATCTTTGAACTGTAAGACCCCCACTAAGTAAATAACTAGCACTCAGTAGGGTGCATACCTCCACCAAGGCCAAACAGTGCCCTTATTAATCCACCTTTAAATGGATTTATGCAGATATAGATTTGTATCTGCACCAAAGTGCACACACTCATAAATATCATTCCCCTCGATATGCCTGATTGCTTTTATGGAGATCCATAAATGATTCTCTGTGAAATCAAGGATAATGTTGAAAAACAATGTTAAATCTTGCAGTGTTGAAGACGATGAAAACAAATAATCTAACTTAATGGTTTATTTTTTTGTCATGCCCCAACCTTCCACAAAATGTCATGAAAAACCACTTGAGAAGTCCTGCTAACAAACAAACAAACAAACAAACTAGATGAAAACATAATCCCCTTTGCAGAAGAAACAATTGCAGGTGATCATAAAAGAAAATAATCTGGTGTTATTAACTTATTAAGCATAACACTGTATCCTGCAATTAGCATATTTAATGACTTGAATTGGAGGTACATTTAGTGTTTTATACACTTATTGGATAATATAATCAACAGTACATCAGATTTTATAACATGAATCAAAGTTTTGTGTAAGTTTTCCTCTCTGAACTGGAATAGAAGGGGGGAGACACTCTTCTGTACCTCAAATCAGTGGTTTCATAAACTTTCTGGAATGACAGGCCAAAGATGAGCAAATCAATATGGACTGTAACATTTTAAATCACTCACCTTCTTTGCTCATTTTTTATGATTTAACCAAAACTCAACAGAGTAAACTGTTTGGAAAAAGTGAGACAAGGAACCAGGACACGGATTCTCTGCAGCAGCTGTGCAGTCAGCAGCCTGAGCAGACCTAATTGAAGAGCCTGAAATAGAGACTCTCTATTAGGGCTGCAGAGGCTCCCCACACCAGCGGCCTTTCACTGTATTCCCCTCCAGATAGCACGGTGAGAGAAAAAAAGGACATGATTATCAAATTGTGCGCGCGTGTGTGTGTTGTGGCAGTTAAGCGCTAACACAGGGAGGTTTGTTTTGTAGATTCAAGTCAAACTATCACACCAAAATCTTCCAGCAGCAGAATGACAGTGTTATTTAACTCATCATCATCCCTGAGGAGGCTACTCATTGGTGCTTGAGTGGAATGACCTTAATTTCCAACATGAGATGCTTCCAGAAATAGCTAAAGTTCTGTATTGTCCATCACAGTCCCTTCTGTTCTCTATCCATGTATTAGACCACTGTGAACTTCCACGTGAGTTGTGTGAGCATTGCGCTCTACTGGCAGATATGATGTATTACAGGAAGAGCTCCAGCTTGCATTTGAGGCGGCCATGAATTTTCAGGGTTACAGCAAAGTGAATACATCAGATTTTTCATCTGGAGCTGAATGCCTCACAGCCGACAACAACAACAACAACTACAACAGCAGCTGTATCCTCCCTATTGAGTTTCACCTGCACAGGCAACTTTCTCGGCTATTAAGACACAAGAGTTTCAGAAAGTCTGTCTCGTAAACCCTAAACAAATACAAGGTTTGTTCATTTAAAAGTTCTAACTGTTCCTCATCTGAGAGCTGTTTTGAAGCCAGATGTTAGATTAGGTCGTCTAGATTCCTGTAAACCTTTCCATTTCTCAGCTGATCTCAGAAACATTCTGACATTTCGACCACTTCCTCCAGTAAGCCCTGAGTCTTATTGTAGCTCTGCTGACTCTTCCAGTGACAGTGCCACCAGATGGCAGTCAATAATACTGTAATCCCACAAATCCAGGAATCAATGCAAGGGATGTTTTTCCTGGAATTATTAATATTGCTGGAATAATTCGTATAAATGGTAAGCAGATGGTTTGTGTGGTGACATTTAAAACATTTAACATGTCTTTTTATTGCAGACTAATATTTTTATCCTGTGTAATGCCCCACACACATTTTATATTATAGTTGTCAATACTATTTATTGGTAGACATTTAGATTGGTGTGGTATGTTTATGTTGCTGGAGGCAGAATAAATGTTCATCTGTGTTGCACTGTGAGTGGTAGAGAGTATCCTAGTACCTTTACTAAAGTACTGTCTTCAAGTATAGCTTCAAGGTACTTTAATATTCAGATCATGTGACTTTTTACTTTGAATACACTTCATATTAGAAGCAAAACATGTCCTTTAACCCCATTGTTCATCCTTATCAGTACGTTAGGCAGTGCTATTAATGCTACTTATAGTAAATCTGGACTTTCCTCCATAGATCTCAGGTTGATCCATCAATCCAAAAAAGCTTTTGTGCTACTGCACTTTACTTTGAAACATTTCTATAAACCACTACAGTGAAAGGGGTATATCTACATACTCGTAATATAGATATTTATATAATTTTTTTTAAAAATTATTATATTGCCTTTTTTTCTCTTGTCCACTTCATTCTGACCTGCCTGCAGCTGTAACAACTGCATTACTCTGGTGTGTGGATCATAAAGTTTGATATTGTATTAACCTATCGTGTTTTTATTTCTAACTATCGTCTCTACTTGTACAATCCCATCATACATTTTACTTTATAATGTCGCCCAGTTAAAAACCTTCGATATAAAGTATATAAAGTAGTGAGAACAGTCAGGAGAGAGCCTCTACGTGTCTGAGGCAGATTCTTTAAGAGGCTGGATCTCCTCAAACACTAAACAAAGAAATCCAACCAAAATCCAAGAGGTGGAACCACACTGCCCCCGCCCCTTTCCCCCCAATACTCCCCTGTCATTGGTCAACGCTTTGAGCTCGCCCTCGCCCATTGGCTGCACGCGGCCGTCGCTCAGAGCGGCGCTGTGGCCCGGGCTGTGTTCCGCTGCGTCGGAATCAGAATCGGACGCAGATCAGAGAGAAACTAAAATCTACTGACAGGAGAGAAAAGTTCATGGTGGAGTTTCTGAGGAGCGCGGAGGAGCACATGAAGGTAAGAGGAGGCCACAGACGCTCCGGGCGTCGGTGGAGCGAAGTTGGACAACAAAGTTTCTTCACTTTCACCGACACAAGGAGAGAAAAGAACATGCAGCCGAGCTCAAGTCGTCAACAGGCCAAACCGATTTTTTTTTTTTTTTATCTCATCTTCCGTCCATCTGAAGACAAGTTCAGGTGGTTTGTTCAAGCTAATAACACGTTAATGCTAAAGATGCGTCATTTGAAGAGAAGACGAGACACAGACATGGCATCTCCTCCACTCACACTCCGTTAAACCCTCTAATCTCCGTAATAATCCTGATTTATTTATGTTTTTACTGAGCAGGATCACTTCTCCTGTATGTTTTCAAACAACTTTCTTTAATACAGTCGTGCTGCTTGTTTCTGAGTCAGTAGGCAGTCAGCAGAGCGAGCGGCCAAGTGGCTTACACACAGAAATTGGTTTGTCTAACAAATCCAATTTAGCATCCAGACATGCAGCATCTGTTCAGATCCTGCTGATGAGGAGGTGGAGGAGGAGGAAGTTCAGCAAAGCTCTTGGCATCTACTTCCCCTCTGTCCACCTCAGCCTCAAACTCAGAGGTGCAGAGAAGGTTTCACAGTCTGTGACACTGCATTCGTTTTATTATTCTCGCTGGAAGAGGGCGATGACAGTTTCATGCACTGGAAAAGTCTGTCGGTAATTTGCTTGGGAGAACCCTTGAGCCAAACTATGTAAAGTGATCATAATTTAGTTATAAATTAAGTTTAATCGTAATCTAAACTGTCCTTAACTCTTCCTGTGATTCAACATGAGCAGTTGATATATGACCGATCAAGTTAAAATCAAGCAGCTTCACATATAAATATGGAGGCTTGTTGTCTTCCAGCTTGGTGATGACAGTTTCATGCCCTGGAAAAAGTTTGTGTCTGTTTCGGCGACAAGGGGAGAAGTTCAACAACTTTAAGAGATGATCCTATTTGGTGATAAATCATCATAATCTCTTATTCTCTTAACTTTTTCCTGTAATCCAACATGCTCACTTGAATGTTAACCAATCATTTAAAATCCAGCAGCAACTCACAAACCTGGAGCATCTTTCAAAGCACATGCATTTGGAGTGGACGCTGCTGTGCTGTGTGTTTTTAATGAGTTTACCGTGTTGCAGAGGAGGCACATGGCTCACCAGGCTTAAAACAAACATGGATAGAAAGGATTACGGACACAGGGAGTTTGAGGTGGTGAAGTCGTTAGTACGTGTGGGAATATTTGTATTTCCCATGCTGTTCCTGCGTGTTTGTATACCCTCATGATCACCAGCACTAACTCGAGGGGGGGGATTAGGTGAAATAATATGAAAATGATGAGGATCTAAACAAGCTGCGACGACAGACTCCTGTTGGGTTCAGACATTTCTCATCACACTGCGTGCACTCTTCTCGCCATGATTACGGTGGCCTGTGAAATTAGCAGGCGAGCCTGTAAACCCAAACCATGGGAGGTGTGTATGTTGTAGTTTAATTGGCATTTTACTCCTGTGGTTAAACCGCAGACCCTGAGTGCTGGTGAAGGCACAGCTCAAACGCTGTGTGCCCTCTTTGTGAGGGGATTAGGCAGTAGATGCAGATCACCAGGGTCACGGATCAGTCCTCCTCTCACTTCTCTGTACTGAGCTGCATGGGTGACACCGTTTATACTGCAAACACAGTTTATCTGCAAGTTTCTACTCTCAAAGTTATTTAAGATGCCTGGGAAATATTGCAGCTCAAATATGAAAGGCCGGTGGCTCCTGTCTCTCATTATGCAACCAGTGCTTGGAGAGAGCAGCCCACCCCCGTCCTGATGACTTCATGATGTGGAAAGTTGTGGCTGCCACAGGCTGCTCAAAGCACGGCCTGTTGGACGCACGCTAGTTCAGGTGTGGATCCCAGTCTAGTAAACAGCAGAGAGGGAGACGCACGTATATCAAAAGGATTGGATAATATTCCAGAGAGTCAAGCTCGAGTAATTTTCTGTCATTAAACACTCAGCCAGGTGTTCATCCGTCAAACGCAAGATGAGTCTCATTTGGAATAAAAGGATGCTGCCTGGTGTTTAAACATCAACAGCTTTGATCGCATTTCAAGGGGGGGTTCACTTGGCCAGATTGCGGTTGGATATTTGAGGTGTGGGCACCACAGGGCTTGTCAGCAGTACCAACACAGCTGTGAGATTAGAGTGCAGAGACACTACAAAGAGACCACATCACATTTCCAACATGGACCAACTGTCAGGGCACGCAATGAACGGACCATACGGAGGCTAAACAAAACAAAGTCACTTTATATTTAACATTTCAAAGTTAAGTTTGTTGGCCTCAAATATTTGTGCTGGAAGATAATGATCTCTCATTTTTAATTAAATGTAAAATATAGACCTCAACACTCACAAAATACTTTTTACTATTTTCTGTGATACTAAAGGCTCATATTCTCCGTTATTGTGAACTAAATCCAAAGTTGATAGTTTGGTTCTTTTCATATGAAGAGAAAAAGGTTTATAAAGTAGAGCATATACTTCAGAGAGTCCCCTTAAATGCAATCAAGCCACACCAGTCACACTCATAGATATCAGTTACCTAAATATGTCTTGTCCCTTGTCCCATCCTTCCATTAAGAATGAAGAAATCCGTAGTTATTGTGTGATCCTGCTGTCAATCAATAAACAAACCCGCTGACGTTGAAGACCTTACCTCCCTGGTCGTGGTAATAAGTCCCTCCCGTGTTAATAAGCGCTTATCCACATATAAAGCTCATAAACCAGTGGGTTATATCAGATAGATCAGGTGTGTTTCTGGGGGTCTGATTTGGGGAGGAATGGGAAACATGGCTTTGTTTCAAGATGAAATGACAAAAAAAATCATAATTGCGCGAAAACACAAGAATCAGTGCCAATTAGTTCTTCGGTGATTCCCTATTTTGGTGATGTAAAATAAATTAAGTGCAGGTGAGGTATTCTTCTGAACATGAAACTGTTACTAATGCGCATTTTAACCCGTTTAACAAAATAAGACCTCAAAATCAATTTGTCAACCCTCTTTCATCATCTGTCCTCACAGCCCAAGCTGAACATGGAAAGTTTGAGCAAGCCGGAGTTGCTGATGCTTTTCAGCATCCTGGAGGGAGAGCTGGAGGCCCGGGACCTGGTCATCGATGCCCTGAAGGTAAAGAAAATCTGTCACTCCGCCGCCTTGAAAAGTTCTGCAGGCTTGAAAAGTGGCCGTTTGAAAGGCTGTTAGCTGGGTCAAGGAGAGCAGCAGCTGTGGTCAGGTTGAAGGTTAATGACAGTTCCAATAAAATTCATTGGTGACACATTATCACAACAGGGAGTAAGAAGAAAGTGTAAGAAGAAACTACTCAAACCACTCCGACAAGAGATGATTAACATGGACAGCTCCTAATGTTGGTCACACAAAATAGGGCAGTGGTCTCCTGTGTACAGGTCGTAGATATGTTCTCGTACAACCAAACTATCACTCACTGGATCCTTTCCAGTTTCATAAGGAGTAAAGTACATGAGAAGGCTTTCAGGACTGATCCTTTATTACTAGATTTTGGTTTCATAATTTTGATCATTCTGTACCTTATGGAGTCAAAAAGATGTTTGGCCCAATCAAAAAGATTTAATATGCTGCAAATATTTGCTTTTTGTGCTTAAAAAGCTACTATTTGTATTTTGAATATATAGTGTAATTATATATTGTTGTAATTGGACCTAAATTACAGAAAGAACTGGCATCAAATGTGGAAATAAAATTGGTTGAAACAATTAAGATTAACCAATGTTACTGTGTCCTGTTACTCACCCCAGTGAACCTGAATAAAACCCAATTAGAAAAGGAAATCATTTAGAGTGTACAATCATGCACACACAGACACAGTACCGGCAAATAGCCACTAGTTCAAACCCTAGGTTGTCTTAATGTGGCAGGATTAGTGCTCCATTTCAATTAAAGGATTCTCAGGCTATTTCCCCTCACTGTATACTTTGTATTGCAGAGTCCTGCAGGCCCACATACTTAAGCTCTCAGTGACGATTCACATGGCCTCAAGAAGTTTCATGAATAGAGCTGTATTCTTTCTCCAGTTAAATTGTCTCTGTAGTGCCATTCATAAAACATAAAACTAAAGAGAAGCACTGAACAAATTAAAGTTGTAGCATTTCTATTAAAGTTAGTCCTACCTTTCTGAAACATTCATACAAAGCTGCAAACTTTACTCTCAGTATAAATATTTGAGTTTTACAGCTGTTTAGCTCCTGGGATGTAGTTCACTTTCCCGGCATAAAACGCACCATTGAAAGGACAAACCAGACATCAGCCGTCTAAGAGAACACTGATGAATGTTCGTGTGTTGTGTCTAGACCACATTCCTACATCTCTCCCGGGACCTGGCCATCTAAGGCAAGAAGAATTACAGCACGCTGGGTGCCTGATGACTCAATGTGAGCGAGAGTAGGAGTGAACAAATAAACATTGGCCTTAACTGGAGCTTGAGGGGAACATGGCTGTGCCTCTTTCATGGCTCTACCAGGACAAACTGTTAACCCATTCAAGTAGGGGAGTGAATCAGGGCTGCAGTGTTTACTCGGACGCTGCTTTAATGAGCGTATAACCACTGACCTGTAGGAACTTAACCACAGAGCGTGAGTGAAAACTGATCTCCTCTCTGAAGGACTCATACCCCAGTGCTTTTAAGGAATGAGCGATGGGGGGATTTGCAGTCTCGCCTTCATGTGTAAGTAGACGGTTATCAGCAAAACATCACTTCGTAATTCCTGTGTATGTGACCAAGCTAGCTGCTAAGAGTCTATGGATGGCAAGGACGTTGGCCAGTGGGTGCACTGCATATCTGAACAATGACAGGGTGGTTTGCCTTATGTTTTTAGAGGCATTCATTGTCCCTGGAGGATGAAGCTTATTGACTTCAGGGATCCCCTGACCTTTCTTTTAGCACCCCCTGCAGGTTACAACGTGCATCAGGTTAAGTATATCAACAGCTAACAGCTAGTTTGGCACAAACATTTGTTGAGATATTTATAGTCCCCAGAGGATGTATTCTACTGAAATCCCCTAATGTTTCCTTTAGCACCAAAATGTGGTTCACATCTGTGGTCTACTGAGAAATGTCTCTGCAACAATTGAAAAAAGAAGGGTCATGAAATCTGATTCAGGCAAATATAACTTACTTTGATCCCTTTCAAATAAGACAAAGTCTGAATTTGTCATAAACTTGGGTTTATGACCAAACATCTGTAAAACTAATGTCTCATCACTCTTCTCTACTTGATTTTCTTCCAATGACCAAACGTTAGCATATTAACATGCTAACTTAATAGAATGACCACAGTGAATATTATATCTGCAATACATTGACTTGTTGGCACCGTCACTGTGAGTATGTTAGCACGCTGATGTTAGCATTTTAAGTGCACTGCTGTGTCTAGGTACGGCCGAACAGAGCTGCTAGCGTGACCAACGATAGGATTGTTGGACCTAAAGTAATTGGAGAAGTAGGTCCAGTCATGTTGCTCACTGGCTGACGTGTCATCGCTTCACCCAGTGTCACACAAGAAGTGTTAGACTTAACCACAAATCACCATGGTGATAACACCCTACAGCCATTCCTCACATGAGGAAGTGTTCAATTCTTTCTTTGTGATCCAGCTTATTATAAAATCTGACAAGTTCCGTGTGTCGTCTGCTTGAAAAGTGTGACTTTCTTGTGTCAGTGATTTTCTGCAGGATAAAGTGTAGGCACAGGATGTGAGGTAATGATGTGTGTTTTCTATGGGTGGCTATACTTAATTGTGCAAAACTATCAGTGGCATTCTAACCATCCGCTGCATTTTTCCTCTTGTGACTCACTTGTGCAGCTGCTCACGCTGTGGCTTTTAAAAGGAAGTTAAGTCTCTGGCAGTGCTCGTGTTTGGCATAGAAAGTCCTGCAGGGATCCAGTACTCTCTTAGCTTTGGGATAAGAATATGTGTCTTTACTTAAAGTTCAAAGGGGGCTCAAATATGGAAATGAGCCTTTCATTAAATATTGAGTTCACATGGCTCCAAATGAACAAGCGTTCAAAAAAAGGGGTTTACCTTTGTTAATGGTGAGCGCTGGAAAACCCAAAATAGCTCGGAGATGCATCAACTGATTGTATTCGGTCGGCATTCACAGCATTTCGCCCACAGATCATGAGGATGGATAGTATTTTTCAGATGTCCTTTGAAGATCATTTTTAATTTCAGCCTATTTGCTATCTGCATGAGCAGCTGTGAAACATATAGGACTCTGGGGTAAGAAGTTCATACATCACCCTGCCTAGGTTTTATACAGATTGTGGCGCCAACATTGCATGACTGCGATTTACCAGGCATGTGTCAGCAGAAGATAAGCTGGATTGAACCAGTGCAGTCATGGCACAAAGACGGCTTCCCAAGCAAAAACCCGCAGGTTGCCAAGAACTGTAGTCAGCAGACAAAAGCATGAATAATAGAGGTACTGTAGACTGCAAAGCAAAACAGCCCTGTGCTGAGTGTTAATGGGTATTGTTCGTGTACAACAAGATGTAATGAATAAGCACTGGTAGATTTGGGTGTTAAGTATTAAGTAACCCAAAAATGTGTTTCCTGTAATCCCTCCATTCACTTCCTTCAGCAGTGAGGAGTGATGCAGAGGCAAACAGCGTCTCTTTGTGTTGTGGACAAGCACATGTGTCTGTGGACCTAGGGTCTGGGGAGGGAGGGGGGCAGGGTCTACATTTTTTGAGTGAACTTGTGGAATCGGATTCCTGTTAATTAGGTGAAAGAATGAAAATGTAAAGGCCAATAATCCAGTTAAGGAAACAAGTGCAGACTGGATTAATAGAAAAACAATTGAGAACATTTTGTAATTTTTTCTCCCTACATTTCCAATGACTGTCCCCTGCCTGAACCAAGATGTGAAATCAAGTTTTTTTTGCCCACCACTGCAGCAGTGACAGTCAGGCTGATTCTATATCCTTGAGCAGCTTTGTGGAGAATTGAAACTCTGGTCTTAGCTTATTTAAACACTGAATGTAAAGTGACACATCATAGCAGAGTGTCACTGCTGGGAACAGGAACGAGCTGTAGGCCAATTCTGTAGACACACGTCTCTTGACTTCAAAATTAGATTTTAACCTTTTTCTAAAAAATTTTAAAAAATTGAATAATCCTAACAGATTGGTGGACAGCATGCAATGAAGCTCAAGGTATTCTATTTTAACGTTAGCATTAACATAAATCACAAGTTTGCATTCAAAAAAGACCATGCAGAAAAATGTCACGCCAATCAGAAGTGAAACCGTGCACTCAGGACAAGGACTAAGGGCGACATCCACGAGATTATCGGAATCGCACACCAAACTGTTGCAGAGCTGTCGAGTGTTGGCGTTGCTTTAAATGTAGCGCCCATATTTGAGACGCATTTGTGAAATCTCATGGGCACCTTGTGTTTTCCTGTTTCACCACTTCATGCCGTCTGATCCGCCTTCAGTGGACTGGATCCAATAACAGCAGCAAAGCCTTGCAGCCTTGCCAGTCTCTCTTTGTTCCAGATGAGCCAACACTCAAGATGCAGAACAATGATAAATCAAGAAGCCTGTAACCTCGAATGGATTGTGTGAAGTTTGACTTTCTGTCTGAAGTCCTCCATCGTCTCTCACCGCCCTTTTAAAAAGTTTTTTAAATTACAGTTTTAAATTAGTATTACAGAGGCCTATAGATCTGAAGTGAGAACCATTGTAAATGCTTGTGCTTTTATTTCTTGTGTTCCGGGAATACACTGAACAGATTTGTACCTTATGAAGTGCATCGGATATCGGCACGTTGTGACTGATCCCCATTAACCTAGAATGTCTCTCATTAGAGCCATACCTCTGCCAAGGCCCAGCAGTCCCCTTAAATTCAATCAAGCTGCACCAAATTGGACACCCTAAAAGACTAGCAGTCCCCTAAATACACAGCAAAGTCCTTGTATGGGTAAACCTACTCTGCAATAAACCCAGATTGTGATTCAGATGTCCAGTCATACAAAACTGTTTCAATGAGCTCTTTACAGTGAGGTATATAAATCATAAATCAAACTTTTGAAAAAAATAAAGTACTGGTATCCAATCAATATGATCAGAATTGGTATTGGAAGATAAAATAGATCAATGGTCGTGGTTCTGTGAAATGGCTGAATATTGCTCTGCAGGCTCACCCACTCTCCTGACGACTCTTTGAACTTCTAGATAATCTGAGTATCAGTCGTCAAGAGTTCTGTCCTCGCACCTGCCCTTGAGGATACTGTTCTCTCTAATCTTTTGATCCTCTTTTGTTGCAACCTCACTAAGACCAATGGCAGCTCCGCCTCAGCCCCCCTCTTCTATCTTCTCTCTATCTTCTCTCTTGATGTGCTGAACCTGAAATGCCGTGCTGCCATTATCCCTCCTCTGTCATGAGTTAAACAGAACAGGTCTGCCTTGGCCGAGGCCCAGTCCGAAGAAGCTGTCCTGCTCCAGACGGAAA